>NC_091310.1:14510084-14682584 GCF_038502225.1 Cherax quadricarinatus
TATCATGTGCACCCTATGTCTCCTTTCCTCCAGTGTCGTCAGGTTGATTTCCCTTAACCTCTCCTCGTAGGGCATACTCCCTAGCTCCGGGATTGTTCATGTTGCAAACCTTTGCACTTTCTCTAATTTCTTGACGTGCTTGACCATGTTTGGGGTCCATGTTTGTGTGTGGATATGCGTATGCATATGTGTGTGTGTGTGTGTGTGTTAGTTACCATTTTGTCCTAGGCACATGTCGATTTAACACTAGGCCTGTTGTATAGGCGTGCGTATACAATGTGTGTGTGGGAGAGGGGCGGCATTATGCCGCCCCTCCCCCACACACGTACCAAATCACAAACACATACCATGAAAGATTATAATATATATATTACACACTTACTGAGGCTTTAATACTTGATACTGCGTCCTTTCCACTTAATCACGTCCCGCAGCCGAGTAGGAAGACTCTCACACGAATTCGTGAGGGTTTGGGGAGGTATATTATTCCATGCCTCATGTAGAGCAGCCTCCAATTGCAGGATGGAACTGATGTCCTTGCCCATTAAACTTAGTTTCACTATTGACCAGAGGTTCTCAATAGGGTTTAGGTCTGGGGAATTGCCTGGCCAGTCATTGAAGAACCTCACTTCACAGTTCTTAAGCCACTGAATTACAGATCTGGCGGTATGACACGGTGCACTGTCCTGTATAAAAACCGTATCCCCACACTTGTCCAACGCCTCAAGTAAATTGTCACGCAATAACTCCAGGTAATTATATTGGTTCATATACTGGCTTTTGGGAAGCACAATGAGACCAACACTCTGAGCACTGAAACACCCCCAAACCATGAGCAAGTCTGGGTGTTGGGTGGTCCCACAGGTGTAGCGTGGGTCTAGTGGGTCACTACCTCTGGGCCGGTACACATGTCCCCCATGGTTACGGGTGACGGTGAAGGTTGCTTCATCACTCCAAAGTACTTCAGACCACTGTTGAGGATTCCAGTGATAATATTTCTTTGCATAATCCAGCCTACGTTTCTTCTGTGGCTTGGAGAGGATCTGTTTCTTAACCTGGCGGTGACTACTGTAGCCCAGTTCTGACACACGTCTGTTAACAGTTCTTACAGACTCCTCTGAGAGAAGATGTGTTTTTTTTCTTTCAGTTCTCTAGCAGTTATCTTAGGTGTACTCTCTAACTGTTTCTTTAACACAGTTAAGGTGCAAACAGATGTCTTCTTCGAGGGGCCAGGCCGAGGTTTGGCAGATGGTAACTCGACACCGCCACCAGCCTTGAAACGCTGCACCCAGTTCCTCACTGAACACTCACACACCAACATTCTCCACTATTTCTTTCGTCTGGTGCCCAGCTGTATAAAGCCCTATGATTTGAGCTATAGTTTCAGGCGTTAAAGACTTCCTTTTACCCATAATCAAACATGTATAGCCCCAAAACCAAAGGGAACACCAGACAAAAGATCGGGCAGATGAGAGACAAAAGTGCAACACTTCCTCTCACCACGGCAGCCACGTGAGCACTGAGGAGTCACTGTGGAGTGTGGCGGCAGGGTGTGACGTCATTCTAACGTCTGCTATCCGGCATAATGCACTGACGAAAAAGACTCCCCTGTATGGTAGGCCTTTGATTTTCGTCACGGCATTACGCCGAGGCGCTCACCTGGCATAATGCCATGACTAGCACTGTACATGTGTGTATATGTATGTGTGTGTGTGTGTGTGTGTGTGTGTGTGTGTGTGATTAAGCTTGTGTCTCTGTCCGTGTGCAAACATACAAGAAATCTTCTGTGTGTATGCAATTCTCATTCTCAATTCCAAATTGAAAATGTTTTATCCATCTTCATACAGTGACTGAGAACTGCAAAAGTATAAAAAATTGTATTGTAGATAGCATTAAGGGTTCAGAGACAAAGTTGGGTACGTGTATTTCATTATACAACTTAGTGGGGAACTTTTATTTCATTAAGCACCTTGATTTATCACCAAATTAATATGAATTATGCCTCATTTTTTGAAACTCTCCAAATCTGATCTATCTCTTCCTGTGAAGGAAGAGCATATCAATATATCATGAGGGTCGTAAAATATATCATTCGCGTGATCACTGTGTCCTCTTACCGAGCTAAGCTCAAAATTTTCATGTGTGTTTTGGTTTTATGGTGATAGTCTTATGAATAAATTAGTTGCTCACTTTTGCCAAGGTGAGTTAAGAGTCGTGTCCGGCTGTCTCCTTACTGAGGTGCTGCTTCACACTACCTTGTTAGTGTTAGTGATAGTAGTATTTTATAACACTTTGAACCCCAATGGGTTATTCTGCTCTGATTGGTAGAGGTTCAACCTTACGTCCAGGACTCAGAACAGTAATGCTACGCCAAACTTCTCTGGTTAATCCCTTTATCTGGCATGTAACACTGTTACTATTTTTAGGTCACATTTAAGGCTTTCAATGGATCCTAACTTTTTTATAGAACCTCTGTTCAACAGGATAACTCCTCATCATCCAAATGTATCTAACCTAATACCCTTACCTCTTTCTCAAGCAGAATAATGGAATTTAGATGTGAAACATTGTCCTGCCAGGTCGAGGAGAGAATTATTTACAGTTGCTTGTTAGTAATAAAAATGAATATTTAGGCTCGCATTCAAACAATCATAACAAAAAAAGCTATGAAAGTTATAGCAAAAAGCATAAGACCTTTAGAATGTTCCATTCTATAACATACTAGAAGTACATAGAAATCCTTCCAATATAAAGTGCAATGCCCACAAAGGCTAGTGAATTTAGCTGTCTCGCAAGAGAAGTAGAGCTTAATTCATATAAACAAATTTCACCCACTTACGTGTAAAACAACGAAAATATAATTTGCCGAATGAAATATTTTATTATTAAATTCATTTCCGTGTGTCATGTAATCAGCGTAGATGTTACGGATAGTAAAACTTCCTTAAAAAATCCAAAGCTGGAATGTTGGTTAGGAAGCTAAGTTTTCTTGTAATATATTATAAGAGGTTCAGATCCTGTTACAGCGTTGTCTCTTCGTTCTTACAATCCCTTCCAGCATGAATGCTGATGGTTAGAGAAGTTAGAGAAGTTAGAGAAGGCTTCCTATTCTTTGGATCAAACTAGATTATCTCAGAATTCCAGGCCCTATATGATTTACGAAATGTGGAAATGTGGTTGACAGTGACAAAGCATCTCAACGAGGCACAAACCTTGCTGAAATTTTGAGATGGTCATTTCGATATTACATTATTTACTTCAGCTAATGATAACCCGGATTTATTACTCATTTCCTCTCTCAGATGTAACTTAATAATGATCTAGGATGGAACGATACCTCGTTTACTTTTTCCTCTCAAAAGGATTGGTTATTCAGGATTTAAAAGTCCCCTTTTTGAAAATTTTCATAGTAATGTCTCCTTTAATGAGTATACCAGGAAAAGTGTACGGTAGGGTTATAATTGAAAGAATTAGAGGTAAGACAGAATGTAGGATTGTGGACGAGCAAGGAGGTTTCAGAGTGGGTAGGGGATGTGTAGATCAAGTGTTTACATTGAAGCATATATGTGAACAGTATTTAGATAAAGATGGGAAGTTTTTATTGCATATATGGATTTAGAAAAGGCATATGATAGAGTGGACAGGGGAGCAATGTGGCAGATGTTGCAAGTATATGGAATAGGTGGTAAGTTACTAAATGCTGTAAAGAGTTTTTATGAGGATAGTGAGGCTCAGGTTAGGGTGTGTAGAAGAGAGGGAGACTACTTCCCAGTAAAAGGTCTTAGACAGGGATGTGTGATGTCACCATGGTTGTTTAATATATTTATAGAAGGGGTTGTAAAAGAAGTAAATGCTAGGGTGTTCAGGAGAGGGGTGGAATTAAATTATGGGGAATCAAATACAAAATGGGAATTGACAAAGTTACTTTTTGCTGATGATACTGTGCTTATAGGATATTCTAAAGAAAATTTGCAAAGGTTAGTAGACGAGTGTGGGAGTGTGTGTAAAGGTAGAAAGTTGAAAGTGAACATAGAAAAGAGTAAGGTGATGAGGGTATCAAATGATTTAGATAAAGAAAAATTGGATATCAAATTGGGGAGGAGGAGTATGGAAGAAGTGAATGTTTACAGATACTTGGGAATTGACCTGTCGGCTGATGAATTTATGAAGGATGAGGTTAATCATAGAATTGATGAGGGAAAAAAGGTGAGTGGTGCGTTGAGGTATATGTGGAGACAAAAAACGTTATCTATGGAGGCAAAGAAGGGAATGTATGAAAGTATAGTAGTACCAACACTCTTATATGGGTGTGAAGCTTGGGTTGTGAATGCAGCAGCGAGGAGGCGATTGGAGGCAGTGGAGATGTCCTGTCTAAGGGCAATGTGTGGTGTAAATATTATGCAGAAAATACGGAGTGTGGATATTAGGAAAAAGTGTGGAGTTAATAAAAGTATTAGTCAGAGGGCTGAAGAGGGGTTGAGGTGGCTTGGTCATTTAGAGAGAATGGATCAAAGTACAATGACATGGAGAGCGTACAAATCTATAGGGAAAGGAAGGCGGGATAGGGGTCGTCCTCGAAAAGGTTGGATGGAAGGGATAAGGGAAGTTTAGTGGGCGAGGCGCTTGGGCTTCCAGCAGGCGTGCATGAGCGTGCTCGATAGGAGTGAATGCAGACGAATGGTATTTGGGACCTGACGATCTGTTGGAGTGTGAGCAGGGTAATATTTAGTGAAGGGATTCAGGGAAACCGGTTATTTTTATATAGCCGGACTTGAGTCCTGGAAATGGGAAGTACAATGCCTGCACTTTAAAGGAGGGGTTTGGAATATTGGCAGTTTGGAGGGATATGTTGTGTATCTTTATACGTATATGCTTCTAAACTGTTGTATTCTGAGCACCTCTGCAAAAACAGTGATTATGTGTGAGGTGAAAGTGTTGAATGATGATGAAAGTATTTTCTTTTTGGGGATTTTCTTTCTTTTTAGGTCACCCTGCCTCGGTGGGAGACGGCCGACTTGTTGAAAAGAACAAAAAATGTCTCCTTGTTGTCAAAAATGGCTTTCAGTGAAGAATCTTATTTTTTTTTCAGATATTTTGTTGCTTCTCTTATAATTAGTTTAAGAACGTACAACAAATGTTAGGTTTAAAGTCTTTGAAATATACAAGTTCTAAATTTCCGTTTATGCACATGGTCATAATTATTTTAATTCTCAAGATTGGGAGTAAAGATGACTCCCAGTACCACTGGGCCATACGATCGTATGGTCCAGTGGATTAGGGCGTTATGTGTTTTCGCCCACTATGAGGCAGGCCAAAGCAGCATGGGTTCGATCCTTAGCTAGTCGCAATGTTTTTTTTATCAATACCACTCGTTCGTGGTCACTATATATATATATATATATATATATATATATATATATATATATATATATATATATATATATATATATATATATAGTGAAAAAAATAAATCTTTAAACGTATAAGAAAAAAATTCAGAAAGGAGTTAATTTTAAGTGAGTTCTTGCTAATTGACCAGTTTTACATTTTCGGCTCTACATATATATATATATATATATATATATATATATATATATATATATATAAGTTCATGTAATATTAACATCTTAAAAATTATCAGCTGATATCGACTGTTTTTATACCGATACCGTAAAAATGGCCGATTTAGATCTTTACCGATACCTATATATATATATATATATATATATATATATATATATATATATATATATATATATATATATATATATATATATATATATATATATATAGGTATCGGTAAAGATCTAAATCGGCCATTTTTACGGTATCGGTGTAAAAACAGCCGATATCAGCTGATAATTTTTAAGATGTTAATATTACATGAACTTTAAAATATCAACATTAAGTTTCTTTCTCGTGATTGTGAGTGTTACACACACACACACACACACACACACAGCTGGGTGCAGATGGAGAGGGTGATAGGTCGAATGCTGAGGCACAACCATGCTATCAAGAGCCACTGGAAAAATCAAGGGAGAAAATGACCACATACAGGCAGGATCCAGAGTCACAGAGGGTGAGGCAGTGGGAGGAGGAAAGGGCAAAATCAGTGTTTATCCATGAGCTTCAGGAGAGAGAGGAAAGGACACCCACTGAAAGGCGGCAGGAAGAAAGGAGATTGAGAAAATCATCACGGAAGTAGGTGAACAAGAGATGGACGAGATTGTAAATTTTCAGAGAATTAGGGGGTACTCGAAGGGGAGAAACCGACCGATCAAGCTGATTCTCAGGACGGAAACAGTGTGGAACAGGATCGTCCAAGAGAAACGATGGTTGAAATACTCGGAAGAGTACAGGAGGGTGTTCCTAGACAGAGACAGAACACAAACAGAACGACAGCAGCTGAGTGAGAGGACATAAAAGTGAAAGGAGCTATGAAAGGAGGCAAGGATGGAGCCAGCAGAGGTCAGTCAGAGCAGAACAGAGCAACAAGGGCAAGCAAACACACAACTATCCTAAGAACCCCACAACCTATCACACCACCCTAACACACACTACAATCCATACCCACAGCTTCCACCCAACACCGAGCAATAGAATCCCACAGTATGCTACCAGGTCACTCACCCTCACAGGCCCCCAAACCACATTGTTGGAAAGGAAACTGAAGGTATGGTACATAAACGCTGATGGAATAACAAATAAGTGGGAGGAGTCGCACGAAAGAGTCAAAGAGGCATCACCGGACATCATAACTCTCACAGAAACCAAGCTTACAGGTATGATAACAGATGCCATCTTTCCAACGGGATACCAGATCCTGAGGAAAGACAGAGGGAACAGGGGGGGTGGAGGAGTGGCATTGCTGATCAAAAACCGATGGAATTTTGATGAGCTGGAGAGAGGAGACAGCGAAGAAGAAAGTGATTACATAGCGGGAACGCTTCACTCTGGAGGTCTCAAGGTGGATGTACAACCCACCACAGAACAGCAGGAGGCCAAGGCAAGAGTACGACGAGAGCAATAGAGCGATGGTTGACACACTGGCTGCAGTGGCCAGAAGAGCTCATGCATGCAGGGCAAAGCTCCTGATCATGGGTGACTTTAACCACAAGGAGATCGTTTGGGAGAACTTGGAGCCACATGGGGGACAAGATACATGGAGGGCTAAGATGATGGAGGTGGTACTGGAACACTTCATGTAGCAACACGTAAGGGACACTACAAGAGAGAGAGGAGAGGATGAACCAGCAAGACTGGACTTAGTATTCACCTTGGGTAATGCAGATATCGAGGACATCACATATGAAAGGCCCCTTGGGGCCAGCGATCATGTGGTTTTAAGCTTCGAATACACAGTAGAGCTACAAGTGGAGGGAGAAGCAGGAAGGCCAGGACGAATGAAGCCAAACTACAAGAAAGGGGATTACACAGGAATGAGGAACTTCCTGAACGGGGTTCAGTGGGACAGAGAACTGGCAGGGAAGCCAGTTAATGAGATGATGGAATATGTAGCAACAATATGCAAGGAGGCTGAGGAGAGGCTTGTACCCAAGGGTAACAGGTATAATGAAAAAGCCAGGATGAGCCCATGGTTCACCCAAAGGTGCAGGGAGGCAAAAACCAAGTGTGCTAGGGAATGGAAGAAATATAGAAGGCAAAGGACCCAGGAGAATAAGGAGAGCAGTCGTAGAGCCAGAAACAAATCTGCACAGACAAGAAGGGAGGCCCAACGACAATATGAAAACGACATAGCAGCGAAAGCCAAATCTGACCCAAAACTGTTATTCAATCACATCAGGAGGAAAACAAAAGTCAAGGACCAGGTAATCAGGCTAAGGATGGAAGGAGGAGAGACAACAAGAAATGACCGTGAAGTATGTGAGGAACTCAACAAGAGATTCAAAGAAGTGTTCACAGAGGAGACAGAAGGGGCTCCAGAAAGACGGAGAGGTGGGGCACAACACCAAGTGCTGGACACAGTGCACACAACCGAGGAAGAGGTGAAGAGGCTTCTGAGTGAGCTAGATACCTCAAAGGCAATGGGGCCAGACAACATCTCCCCATGGGTCCTGAGAGAGGGAGCAGAGGTGCTATGTGTACCCCTAACAACAATATTCAATACATCTATCGAAACAGGGAGATTACCTGAGGCATGGAGGACAGCAAATGTAGTCCCAATCTTTAAAAAAGAAGACAGACATGAAGCACTAAACTACAGACCAGTGTCACTGACATGTATAGTATGCAAAATCATGGAGAAGATTATCAGGAGAAGAGTGGTGGAACACCTAGAAAGGAATGATCTCATCAACAGCAGCCAACATGCTTTCAGTGACGGGAAATCCTGTCACAAACCTACTGGAGGTCTATGACATGGTGACAGCAGTAAGACAAAAGAGAGAGGGATGGGTGGATTGCATATTCTTGGACTGCAAGAAGGCGTTTGACACAGTTCCACACAAGAGATTAGTGCAAAAACTGGAGGATCAAGCAGGGATAACAGGGAAGGCACTACAATGGATCAGGGAATATTGTCAGGAAGACAGCAGCGAGTCATGGTACGTGGCGAGGTGTCACAGTGGGCACCTGTGACCAGCGGGGTCCCACAGGGGTCAGACCTAGGACCAGTGCTGTTTCTGGTATTTGTGAACGACATGACGGAAGGAATAGACTCTGAGGTGTCCCTGTTTGCAGATGATGTAAAGTTGATGAGAAGAATTCACTCGATCGAAGACCAGGCAGAACTACAAAGGGATCTGGACAGGCTGCAGACCTGGTCCAGCAATTGGCTCTTGGAGTTCAATTCCACCAAGTGCAAAGTCATGAAGATTGGGGAAGGGCAAAGAAGACCGCAGACGGAGTACAGTCTAGGGGGCCAGAGACTACAAACCTCACTCAAGGAAAAAGATCTTGGGGTGAGTATAACACCAGGCACATCTCCTGAAGAGCACATCAACCAAATAACTGCTGCAGCATATGGGCGCCTAGCAAACCTCAGAACAGCATTCCGACATCTTAATAAGGAATCGTTCAGGACCCTGTACACCATGTACGTTAGGCCCATATTAGAGTATGCGGCACAAGTTTGGAACCCACACCTAGCCAAGCACGTAAAGAAACTAGAGAAAGTGCAAAGGTTTGCAACAAGACTAGTCCCAGAGCTAAGAGGTATGCCCTACGAGGACAGGTTAAGGGAAATCAACCTGACGACACTGGAGGACAGGAGAGAACGACACAAAATACTGAGAGGAATTGACAACTTGGACAAAGACAGGATGTTCCAGAGATTGGACACAGTAACAAGGGGATACAGTTGGAAGTTGAAGACACACATGAATCACAGGGATGTTAGGAAGTATTTCTTCAGCCACAGAGTAGTCAATAAGTGGAATAGTTTGGAAAACAATGTAGTGGAGGCAGGATCCATACATAGCTTTAAGCAGAGGTATGATAAAGCTCTTGGTTCAGGGAGAGTGACCTAGTAGCGATCAGTGAAGAGGCGGGGCCAGGAGCTTGGACTCGACCCCTGCAACCTCAACTAGGTGAGTACACACACACACACACACACACACACACACACACACACACACACACACCTTTCAGTGTACATACCTTGTCGAGAATACTAACAAATACTATATATTTTTATAGAGAGAAACAAAGATGATGGAAATTCATAAACATAACTGGAGAATGTTTAATCTTAATCCATTTTCAGTTTTCGTAAAAGCAAATTACCACGGTGATGGTGTCTCTCTATCCTTGTATTTTGAGAAAATCTTTACCGAATTTCTTAAATGTTGAAGTATAATTTATTCCTCAATGGGGGATAATATTGTTAGTAGAGTTTTAAAAGCAATTATTTAAATAATATAGAATTTAAATGGATTTTCTCCGTAAAGTCATCGTTGTCTCAACTCAGTCGGGTAAATTTAAACTTTAGTATTATCAAACACGGAAAGTATTCTACATTAAAAAATAAAGAGAATGACAGAGAAAGAGAAGGGAGAGAAAGGAGCAACTCACCAAGAAAGGAGCAACTCACCAAGAAAGGAGCAACTCACCAAGAAAGGAGCAACTCACCAAGAAAGGAGCAACTCACCAAGAAAGGAGCAACTCACCAAGAAAGGAGCAACTCACCAAGAAAGGAGCAACTCACCAAGAAAGGAGCAACTCACCAAGAAAGGAGCAACTCACCAAGAAAGGAGACCACAAACAGTACCCAGGAGCTGGACATCAAACCTTTGCTTGTATGACAGTATTATTAAGTCTACTCCTGACACCACACAGCCACCAACGCCAGTGACAAAAATAAAATTGTATAAGTCTCCGTGGGGCCAAACATAAATTTATTAACCACGCATGGCTAAGTCACTGCTGACACTACCCGTTATTTACATGTGGTGTTGATGGTAAAAGTTGTGTCAACAAGCGTACGTCTTCTGTCTCCTGTGACAATACATTTGTAAATATGATAACCAGTGTAAAGAAATTTAGTGTCTCTCTATTAACTTGCTGCCCACCTCAGAAAGCTGCCCTCCAGGCAACCACACCTCGAATAACACCGCACACTCTCTAGGAAAACTCACATAACTAAGACTTCTACAGTAAAACAATTTACACAGCTCAGAAACCATCGCCACAGGTCAGTAACCATCATCACAGTTCATCAACCATCACAACCATCACCACAGTTCAACAACTATTACATCCATCACTAGAGTTCAACAACCGTCACCACAGTTCAACATCCATCACCACAGTACAACAACCATCACCACAGTTCAACAACTATCACCACAGTGCGACAATCATCACAACCTTCACAACAGTACAACAACCATCAGCACAATTCACCATCACAACAGTACAACAAACATCAGAGTACAACATCGATCACTACAGTACAACAAACGTCACAACAGTTCAACAACCATCATCACAGTTCAACAACCATCACAGCAATCACCAAAATACAACAAACATCGCAGTACAACCATCATCACTGTTCAACAACCATCATCACAGTTCAACAACCATCATCACAGTTCAACAACCAGCACCACAGTTCAACAATCATCACAGCAATCACCAAAATACAACAAACATCGCAGTACAACCATCATCACAGTTCATTAACCATCATCACTGTTCATTAACCATCATCACTGTTCAACAACCATCATCACAGTTCAACAACCAGCACCACAGTTCAACAATCATCACTACAGTTCAACAGCCATCATCACAGTTCAACCACCATCATCACAGTTCAATAACCATCATCACAATTCAACAACCTTCACCACAGTTCAACAACCATCACCACAGTTCAACAACCTTCACCACAGTTCAACAACCATCACCACAGTTCAACGGCCATCATCACAGTTCAACAACCATCATCACAGTTCAACAGCCACAATCACAGTTCAACAACCAGCACCACAGTTCAACAATCATCATCACAGTTCAACAACCATGATCACAGTTCAACAACCATCATCACAGTTCAACAACCATCATCACAGTTCAACAACCATCATCACAGTTCAACAACCATCATCACAGTTCAACAACCATCATCACAGTTCAACAACCAGCACCACAGTTCAACAATCATCATCACAGTTCAACAATCATCATCACAGTTCAACAACCATCATCACAGTTCAGCAACCATCATCACAGTTCAACAACCATCATCACAGTTCAACAACCATCACCACAGTTCAACAGCCATCATCACAGCCATCACCACAATACAACTAATATCACAGTACAACAACCATCGCTACAGTACAACAAAATCACTACAATACAACAACCATCACTACAGTACAACAAACATCACTACAGTACACCATTACCACAGTACAACACCCATCAGTGCAGTACAACAAAAATCACAGTACAACAGCCATCACTACAGTACAACAACCATCACTATAGTTCATCAAACATCACTATAGTACACCACCACAGTACAACAACCATCACTACAGTACAACAACCATCACTACAGTACAACAACCATCACTACAGTACAACAATCACTACAGTACAACAATCATCACTAGAGTACAACAAACATCACTACAGTACACCATCACAGTACAACAACCATCGCTACAGTACAACAACCATCACTACAGTACAATAACCATTACTACAGAACAACAATCACTATAGTACACCATCACCACAGTAAAACAACCATCACTACAGTACAACAATCACTACAGTACACCATCACCACAGTACAACAACCATCACTACAGTACAACAACCATCACTATAGTACACCATCACCACAGTAAAACAACCATCACTACAGTACAACAATCACTACAGTACACCATTACCACAGTACAACAACCATCACTACAGTACAACAAACATCACTACAGTACACCATCACCACAGTACATCCATCACTACAGTACACCATCACCACAGTACAACCATCACTACAGTACAAAACCATCACCACTGTACAACAACCATCACCACTGTACAACAACCATAATCACAGTACAACAGCCATCATTACTGCACAACAACCAACACCACTGTACAACAACCATCATCACAGTACAACAACCATCACCACAGTACAGCACTCATCACCACAGTACAACAACCATCACTACATTGTAGCAACCATCACCACAGCTCAACAACAATCACTACAGTTCAACAACTATCACTACAGTTCAGCAACCATGACCACAATACAACAACCATCACATTATAACAACCATCACCACAATTCATCAAACATTACAGTGCAACAACCATAACCACAACTACAATCACTTCCACATTTCAACTTCAGGTTATCCCAGACACCTATCTTTTGTCAAACAGTTAAGTGAATTGCAACCACCTTTAAAGTGGTTGCCTGATTTTTTTATCTAAATGTTTTAGTTCATTTCAAATCACTTTTTCTGATCAGGTTCACTTTTGTATGTACCATCTGGACAGTTTTATATAGAACACTCCAGATTTTGTCTTCCATGCAATACCTTGAGAAGGCTTTTTCTGATCAGTTTAAAATTTTAATGGCCGGTGGAAGATATAGAGAAGATGCTTGTCCTATACGTTCAGGCTTTTATGCAAATATATCAGTTTACGAACATAATAAATTTGGAATCGTCAAATTCTGTGCTAAAGGTTGAGAATGCTTCTGCTGATGAGCTTCAAACTTTCAGGGGTGGATTCCTTTGTTAAATGAAAGAGTGAGATATATTTTTTTCTATTCTGTAATATGTATATTTCTTTCAACGAATTGTTTTACACTCAAAAACTGGAGAATGCCTCTTCTGATAGACAAAAAATCGCTACTGTATTTTGATTACATTTTTGAATGCGAATTTTGTGAATTTTGCTTAAAATAATTTGTGAAAATTTAAATATGTATTAGTTTTCCAAGCGAAAATTTGTCAGTACTTCATACGATCGACTCTTGTATCGTAATCAATAGTAGTTTTGGGATTTTTTTGGACTACGTAGGTACCAATGGATTTTTTTGGACTACGTAGGTACCAATGGATTTTTTTGGACTACGTACGTAGCAATGTCGTGAAAGTTTCTTCTACTTCTCAGATTCCCATGTTTGGTACTTTCTTAAAAATATAACGTTTTTACTTTAAAAAGATTGGTGTCTATATAAAATGGAAAATAAACTAGGAAAGACTAAGCTTATAACTTCAAGTCACTGAGATGTACTTCAAGTTACTGAGTGTGACAGTGTACTTCAAGTTACTGAGTGTGACAGTGTACTTCAAGTTACTGAGTGTGAGACTGTACTTCAAGTTACTGAGTGTGAGACTGTACTTCATGTTACTGAGTGTGAGACTGTACTTCATGTTACTGAGTGTGAGACTGTACTTCAAGTTACTGAGTGTGAGACTGTACTTCAAGTTACTGAGTGTGAGACTGTACTTCAAGTTACTGAGTGTGAGACTGTACTTCAAGTTACTGAGTGTGAGACTGTACTTCAAGTTACTGAGTGTGAGACTGTACTTCAAGTTACTGAGTGTGAGACTGTACTTCAAGATACTGAGTCTGTACTTCAAGTTACTAAGTGTACTTCAAGTTACTGAGTGTGAGACTGTACTTCAAGTTACTGAGTGTGAGACTGTACTTCAAGTTACTGAGTGTGAGACTGTACTTCAAGTTACTGAGTGTGAGACTGTACTTCAAGTTACTGAGTGTGAGACTGTACTTCAAGTTACTGAGTGTGAGACTGTACTTCAGGTTACTGAGTGTGAGTGTACTTCAAGTTACTGAGTGAGACTGTACTTCAAGTTACTGAGTGTGAGACTGTACTTCAAGTTACTGAGTGTGAGACTGTACTTCAAGTTAGTGAGTGTGAGACTGTACTTCAAGTTAGTGAGTGTGAGACTGTACTTCAAGTTAGTGAGTGTGAGACTGTACTTCAAGTTACTGAGTGTGAGACTGTACTTCAAGTTAGTGAGTGTGAGACTGTACTTCAAGTTACTGAGTGTGAGACTGTACTTCAAGTTACTAAGTGTGAGACTGTACTTCAAGTTACTAAGTGTGAGACTGTACTTCAAGTTACTAAGTGTGAGACTGTACTTCAAGTTAGTGAGTGTGAGACTGTACTTCAAGTTACTGAGTGTGAGACTGTACTTCAAATTACTGAGTGTGAGACTGTACTTCAAGTTACTGAGTGTGAGACTGTACTTCAAGTTACTGAGTGTGAGACTGTACTTCAAGTTACTGAGTGTGAGACTGTACTTCAAGTTACTGAGTGTGAGACTGTACTTCAAGTTACTGAGTGTGAGACTGTACTTCAAGTTACTGAGTGTGAGACTGTACTTCAAGTTACTGAGTGTGAGACTGTACTTCAAGTTACTGAGTGTGAGACTGTACTTCAAGTTACTGAGTGTGAGACTGTACTTCAGGTTACTGATTGTGAGACTGTACTTCATGCTACTAAGTGTGAGACTGTACTTCAGGTTACTGATTGTGAGACTGTACTTCAAATTACTGAGTGTGAAACTGTACTTCAAGTTAGTTAGTGAGAAACTGTACTTCAAGTTACTAAGTGTGAGACTGTACTTCAAGTGACTTAATGTGTGACTGTGCTACAAGTTACTGGGTATGAGACAGTCATATACTCTAGTTTTCTCTTCTACCTTCAAGGGAACGGTTAATAACTTAAGAAAGCAGTGTTTGTGAACTATACCTTGGGCAAGGTTCATGTGGCTCTGGTGACGGGCATGACAACATATGTCAATTCAGTAAAGTCATTCATGAATTTGATTACTGTGCGATACCCTTAGAAAGCCTCTTCTCCTTAGCTTCAAACATTCAACATTGACGTATCCTGTTAATTAGAAGGTTCATTGGTTATGCCAGTGTGCCAAGTTTTTTTTAAATGTCGGGGTATTTTTTCTCGTGAAATAACTTTGAAAAGAGAGACGTTTATAAAATAATTCCCATAAACCTGGTTGGAAAAATATTTTTTCTTGCTATTCTGGGTCGTATTGAAGTATATATTTTCCGATATGCCAATAAAAATTAGCATTCTTATTTGAATAAAATAATACATGTATCTTCTATAAATAAAGATCTGCATATAAATTACCATATTTACTCAGCCACTTTTATATAAAAAAAATGTTATTTGATAACGAACAGAATCTTAACCTATAAAGAATTATCGCATTATTCAAACAAAAACAAAAAAAAATACAATAAATATTTACATAAATTTTTACATTATACTGTATTCGAAGGTAAATAATTATTTATGGCTTAACTAACTGGCATTTCTTTTAGTTTATGTGTAATATCCTTCTGTAATGTTAATGGGTTTACCTGAAGAGTGTGAAATATGTAGCTTTTACAAGTCACTGAGTGTGGCAGACAGTACAAGTCACTGAGTGTGGCAGACAGTACTACAAGTCACTGAGTGTGGCAGACAGTACTACAAGTCACTGAGTGTGGCAGACAGTACTACAAGTCACTGAGTGTGGCAGACAGTACTACAAGTCACTGAGTGTGGCAGACAGTACAAGTTACTGAGTGTGGCAGACAGTACTACAAGTCACTGAGTGTGGCAGACAGTACTACAAGTCACTGAGTGTGGCAGACAGTACTACAAGTCACTGAGTGTGGCAGACAGTACTACAAGTCACTGAGTGTGGCAGACAGTACTACAAGTCACTGAGTGTGGCAGACAGTACTACAAGTCACTGAGTGTGGCAGACAGTACAAGTCACTGAGTGTGGCAGACAGTACTACAAGTTACTGAGTGTGGCAGACAGTACTACAAGTTACTGAGTGTGGCAGACAGTACTACAAGTTACTGAGTGTGGCAGACAGTACTACAAGTTACTGAGTGTGGCAGACAGTACTACAAGTCACTGAGTGTGGCAGACAGTACTACAAGTCGTTGTGGCAGACAGTACTACAAGTCACTGAGTGTGGCAGACAGTACTACAAGTTACTGAGTGTGGCAGACAGTACTACAAGTTACTGAGTGTGGCAGACAGTACTACAAGTCACTGAGTGTGGCAGACAGTACTACAAGTCACTGAGTGTGGCAGACAGTACTACAAGTCACTGAGTGTGGCAGACAGTACTACAAGTTACTGAGTGTGGCAGACAGTACTACAAGTTACTGAGTGTGGCAGACAGTACTACAAGTCACTGAGTGTGGCAGACAGTACTACAAGTCACTGAGTGTAGCAGGCAGTACTACAAGTCACTGAGTGTGGCAGACAGTACTACAAGTCACTGAGTGTAGCAGACAGTACTACTACAAGTCACTGAGTGTGGCAGACAGTACTACAAGTCACTGAGTGTGGCAGACAGTACTACAAGTCACTGAGTGTGGCAGACAGTACTACAAGTCACTGAGTGTAGCAGACAGTACTACAAGTCACTGAGTGTGTCAGACAGTACTACAGGTCACTGAGTGTGGCAGACAGTACTACAAGTCACTGAGTGTGGCAAACAGTACTACAAGTCACTGAGTGTAGCAGACAGTACTACAAGTCACTGAGTGTAGCAGACAGTACTACAAGTCACTGAGTGTGGCAGACAGTACTACAAGTCACTGAGTGTGGCAGACAGTACTACAAGTCACTGAGTGTGGCAGACAGTACTACAAGTCACTGAGTGTGGCAGACAGTACTACAAGTTACTGAGTGTGGCAGACAGTACTACAAGTCACTGAGTGTGGCAGACAGTACTACAAGTCACTGAGTGTGGCAGACAGTACTACAAGTCACTGAGTGTAGCAGACAGTACTACAAGTCACTGAGTGTAGCAGACAGTACTACAAGTCACTGAGTGTGGCAGACAGTACTACAAGTCACTGAGTGTGGCAGACAGTACTACAAGTCACTGAGTGTGGCAGACAGTACAAGTCACTGAGTGTGGCAGACAATACTACAAGTCACTGAGTTTAGCAGACAACTCAAGTCACAGTACTACAAGTCACTGAGTGTGGCAGACAGTACTACAAGTTACTGAGTGTGGCAGACAGTACTACAAGTCACTGAGTGTGGCAGACAGTACTACAAGTCACTGAGTGTAGCAGACATTACTACAAGTCACTGAGTGTGGCAGACAGTACCTCAAGTCACTGAGTGTGGCAGACAGTACAAGTCACTGAGTGTGGCAGACAGTACTACAAGTTACTGAGTGTAGCAGACAGTACTACAAGTCACTGAGTGTGGCAGACAGTAATACAAGTCACTGAGTGTAGCAGACAGTACTACAAGTCACTGAGTGTGGCAGACAGTCCTACAAGTCACTGAGTGTGGCAGACAGTACAGGTCACTGAGTGTGGCAGACAGTACTACAAGTCACTGAGTGTGGCAGACAGTACTACAAGTCACTGAGTGTGACAGACAGTACTACATGTCACTGAGTGTGGCAGACAGTACTACAAGTCACTGATTGTGACAGACAGTACTACAAGTCACTGAGTGAGGCAGACCGTACTACAAGTCACTGAATGTGGCAGACAGTACTACAAGTCACTGATTGTGGCAGACAGTACTGCAAGTCACTGACTGTGGAAGACAGTACTACAAGTCACGGAATGTGACAGACTGCTACAAGTTACAGAGTGTGGCAGACAGTACTACAAGTCACCGAGTGTGGCAGAGAGTACTACAAGTTACTGAGTGTGGCAGACAGTACTGCAAGTCACTGACTGTGGAAGACAGTACTACAAGTCACGGAATGTGACAGACTGCTACAAGTTACTGAGTGTGGCAGACAGTACTACAAGTTATTGAGTGTGGCAGACAGTACTACAAGTTATTGAGTGTGGCAGACAGTACTACAAGTCGTTGTGGCAGACAGTACTACAAGTCACGGAGTGTGACAGACTACTACAAGTCACTGAGTGTGGCAGACAGTACTGCAAGTCACTGACTGTGGAAGACAGTACTACAAGTCACGGAATGTGACAGACTGCTACAAGTTACTGAGTGTGGCAGACAGTACTACAAGTTATTGAGTGTGGCAGACAGTACTACAAGTCGTTGTGGCAGACAGTACTACAAGTCACTGAGTGTGGCAGACAATACTACAAGTCACTGAGTGTGGCAGACAATACTACAAGTCACTGAGTGAGGCAGTCAGTACTACAAGTCGTTGTGGCAGAGAGTACTACAAGTTATTTAGTGAGGCAGACAGTACTACAAGTCGTTGTGGCAGACAGTACTACAAGTCACTGAGTGTTGCTGACAGTACAAGTCACTGAGTGAGGCAGACAGTACTACAAGTCGTTGTGGCAGACAGTACTACAAGTCACTGAGTGTGGCAGACAGTACTACAAGTTACTGAGTTTGTCAGACAGTAATACAAGTCGTTGTGGCAGACAGTACTACAAGTCACTGAGTGTGGCAGACAATACTACAAGTCAGTGAATGTGGCAGACTTTACTACAAGTCACTGAGATTATTCTACAAGACACTGAATGTCATATTTTACCAAAATCACCTAGTGTCCAAATTTACATCCAGTCATTAAGTGTAACTATGTAATGGAAATGTGGAAACTTGCAAGACAATTTTTGTATGATGAGATCATGCGAGAGATTTTTCGACGTCTCTGACGGATGCTGTCCATCAACCACTCGACTAAGTGTCGTGAAACTCTGCTAAGAGAGAGTTAAAAATCTCCCCAACTTAATATTTTATTAGACACTATTTTGTGAAGGGACTTGTTGTAGCCCAAACCATTTTATAGAGTGGTTCAAAAGTTGTTTGAGCTTTACGATGCTCTCATGGATGCCGATGTTATACGAATTTCTTCCATATTCGATTCAGTGGATTCACATTTTATGGACAAAGTTGATTCATATATGGTGCCTTCTCAAGTCTGAATATAGTGTCATAATCATCTGCATAGCACTAATGTTTAAAATAGAAAATTAATTTCTATATACGTTACACTATTTACTGTGTGTGTGTGTGTGTGTGTGTGTGTGTGTGTGTGTGTGTGTGTGTGTGTGTGCGCGTGTGTGCGTGTGTGTGTGTGTAGACGCAAAGCCCCTAAGGAACTTTGTTATCTCCTGCACTGCTGATCCATAGCCGCCAGATTATGTTATTCAGTAACCACGAGATAATTTACGATAATCATACCTAACCATAAGGATCAAATAGTGAGTCTTTGTAAAGACTCAGCTCTGACATGTATCAACGAGTTGCACTGAGTAAAAATATCCATCTTCTTCAGAGGACAGGATGAACAGTGATGGATATATCGCCCATGACGCCCGTGAGCTATTTTACATGAACCATTTATTTCACATTTGCACAATTATACTTGACATATTCTGTTACATTATGGGCAGGTATCACTTTAAGTTATGTAGGTGTCCTCATATTTTCAACCGAAGGTATTTTCATATACGACTTCACTTGAATAAAGATCTTCTGGAGGTGATGTGTTGGGAATGTTCCATGAATTATTCATACCAGTGATTCGTGTGAGTTACATTTTCTATGATTTATGTGTATTTTTAAAATGTTTTCTGCAACACATCCTTGCTTATTGAACAGAAGAGTGACAACTGCATAAAACAGCGGTAAATGTTGTAAGAGAAGTATACAACCTCGACCATTTACATTGCGCACTTTAAGCAGGAAAATAATTCGGAGCGCTCCGTTTTATATTGCTAAAGTTATAAATACACTTGTAGAGACCTTAGTGATGTGGCTGTTGATTTATTTTTACCCAAACTTGTATATACTGAAAATTTTTATTGGTATTTCGTCGCTAAGTTTCCTTTCCTTGCGAGTTATTTATTCACCTATTTTGTTTTCTTCTTTTTTTTTCTTTTTTGTTTTTGGCTTTACCATATTTCCATGAATTCAGTCTTTTATGTCCACCTATTTTAGTAACTATTATTCTTATCACAAACTACGAAACCTGACAAGGTCATACAGCTCCAGGTGTCAAGGCAACATTAAGAACAGCGCTTCTACAAGTGTGAGAGAGAATTGTGCAAATGAAAGAGTCCAGGTCTGTAATAATTCATTTTCGCTACTGTGAGACTAGAGTTAAACACTTAACTGTTATTGGAATGTCAACATTTCAGCCGGGCTTTCACCCATTTCTAAGGCCCTATTCTTCGAAACAGATCCATTGTAATGTTTGTGAGGAGTCTGTCAACTGTGGATATTCATTCGTTTAGGAGTATGAGTGTGTGTGGTGTGTGTGTTTGTGTGAAGGAGTAAGGTGAACCTAATTACCGAGGTTTTCCAACCTCAACAAACTTTGAGTCAAGCTTTAACTTCACTCCCTAGACTAAAAATCTCACTTCTGTATTTTAAAGGAATCATGTCTGGAGATGGCATCTAGACTCATTTTCCCCTTGTACATGTAAAAGATAGTGGTTCAGATTATACTGAACCCTACCTGTATAAGTATAGAGGTTAATTTGTCCACATGGATTCCAGAGAGTATCAGTGCTCGTTTCAAGTTTCGTTTTTATAAAAGAGATTTGAACCTTCCTTAAAGGGTTTGTAGCGAACGTGTTTAATAAAAGAGAAATTCAGTAGTATTTACATGCATTGTTATTAATAATAAATATTATAATGCAATAGCTACCTAATGTACAAAACAGTCACAAGACCAGAGAGCCTTGTCACTATACAAGCAACATTCTAAGCACAGTAGTGGGAAGAACTGTGATACTTCATGAGTGAACAAAGCTAACAAGCAACTGATGCAGTCATGTATTACACAACTTGAAAAGTTAAGAATAAGTGTGAGGATTATATATATAACAGTTTTTGGTATGCTCAATGAAGCACGGTGGAGGACGTAGTCACTGAAACATGCGCATACAACGCAAGCAGTGAAACTAGCGTATGCAGCGTAAGTAATGAAACACTCGCCTGAAACTAAAACAATGATCCAGTACCACAACACGTATACTTGGAAGCTCAAATCATTTCAAATGTTTGCAGCCAGTTCATTCCAGCAGGTGAGAGGACTGATCTGCTAGGACAGACTAAGGGAATCTAAAACCTCCTACGCTGGAAGAGAGAAGAACAAGGGAACATAATTTCAGCTGTAAAAAAGCAACAAAAAAAAAAAACGTTGTCCTACAGTAACTGAAGTGGGACCAAGAACTGAAACTCGACCCACGCATACAACTGTGCAACTCTAATTACACACATGACTAATGCACCTACTTCACTTTCAAGTTTTAAACTATACGTTAAATCTTCGATGATTACAAATTATCCATCATTAGCTGTGTCAAATATGAAATATAACTTCATCATGAGCAAGTCCAAACTTTCACATTCCTAATCATTTTAAATTTTTCTTCCCTGCTCATTGCTTACTCCTTCCCCTTAATTCTTCTCAAGTGATTGGCTGAATCTGGTTAAGCCACGTACAGCATATCCTAGGTTTCACTAAGTACCTAAGGGATTCCAGTTGTGAATTATGTAGCCTCCAGTTCGCTTTTTTGAGTGCTTCATATGCTTCATATAATATACTTCATATACTATATATTGTGTGACGTAGAGTTCATTCTGAGTGTCTAACTTGTCAGATTCTCTAACTCTCTGACATTTGTATACTTCGGTTTACTGAACAATACTTAAGCCATGTCCATGGCTTAAGATAGAGTTTTTATTGCACAACATTTTTCTAAGAAAAAATGAATAATATACAAAAGTAGAACCAGGCAGGTACATAGAGAGCAAAAATACAGAGCAATATTATAGGTAGCTGTTACGGACCCCAGGTCCAAACCCTTCCCATACGGGCGAAATAACGTTGGCCACACTCACTAATCTACATACGTGGTGCTGCTTTGTACTTTCATTTTTTCCAGTTGCATTCTTTCCCAGGCCCTCCCATCTGGTACTGCCAGTGTGCTGTTGCTGCTGCATGCATACCTACAGAGATTAACTCGCACCACCACCACTGTATTCCACAAACACCCACAGAAAAGCAACAACTTTCTGAGTCTGCCAACAAATATCTCGCCAATACCCACAGAGATAGAACTCCTGTCCTCATTAAGTCTTCCATGTGAATATCTCAGCACCATCAACACTAAAAGAACTCGTCCCGTCGCCTCGGTCTCCCACGCAGGTGTCTCACCAGCACCCACAGTAAAAGAACTCGCCCTCCCACATGAGTATCCCACGCAGATATCTCACTAGCATCCACAGAAAAGGAATCTGCACGACCATTCATAACAGCTTATTTTCCCAATTCTCTGTGAATATTGGTCTGGCCATGATCCACAGCCAGGCGTAATGGCTGGCCAATATATGAAATATATTACCAAAAAGTCATATAATGCAAAAGGGAGAAGAGAGTTATGTGAGAGAGAGGGAGGGATGGAGGGAGAGAGAGATTATGAGAGGGGAAGTAGATGGGAAGAGATGGATAGCAATGAAATGAAGGAAGATACATAAAGGGAAGGGTTGAGAGAGAGAGAGAGAGAGAGAGAGAGAGAGAGAGAGAGAGAGAGAGAGAGAGAGAGAGAGAGAGAGAGAGAGAGAGAAAGAGAGGGAGATATAAAATTTTAGTGCGGAAGCGGCTAGTTTAATGTGCGCCCCAATTCTAAGAGCTTATGGGTTCACAAAAAGCCTAGGAACTAGGCCCAGATAGAGTACACAGGAGTATATCTGGCTTTACATCTACAATCTAATTATCTCTTGCAAGGAAATTTGCTTGATATATATATATCTGGTGTTTTTTGAGCAGTACGATACCTTAACAATTTAGCACATAGTCCCAGATAATGACCATAGGGGGGCCACATACTTTCCATTTAATTTGATCATCTGTGTGTCTGCCAAACTGCCAAAAGTAATGCAAACAAGCCTAAATTTGACTAGTAAAACATCAGTCAGTTCACATAGCGAGCTACGTTCATGTTCCAACTCCGTTAACGTACTTGCATTCATGTTATAGTAAGTGATAGAACTACTTAGGTTTCCAACTGCATTCCTATAGCATTCAGTTTCAAGTTTTACTTGTTTCCCAATATAATTCCTAATGCTTGACACTAATATACCAGAGTCTTGAACATTTTCTTTCTTAGGCTGACTTAATAACTTTTATCATGAAGGAGTAATTCAGTGTGAGATGGAATCCATAAACATCACAATAAGATCACAGTAAACAGGTGACATCATAATATACAGAACAACTACTGTGAAAAAATAGTGAAATTCCAAGCTCTTTCGTGATTTCTCACATTATTAAGGACCTGTAAAAATAAAGATCAACTGGAAGGTATATAAGGGCGAGACTACACTCTCGGACAACTTAAACACCTGACCTTTTAATGATGATATAAGTAGGCAGTCAAGGATCTGTCAAACATAACTTATACTCTGCCCATGCTTTAAAATTTTAACTTATCTAAAATTCTTAAATTCTACCGAAATTTTATTAGTTATAAATGAATCCAATTTGTATATTCCAAAAGCAATATTCATATTTTCAAAACTTTTTTTAATGAAATTTGATTCTGTTATATTCCTCTCGATCATAGACTTGGCAGATATAACTTTCTCAGCCTCTTAAAAATCAATTGGATGATTAAAATACGTCATTTGAATAAACAGAGCATTGGAATCTTGTCTACTTCTAATGCTCTATTTATGTTGTTTTAATCTTAGTTCAAGACTTTGACCGTAATACACTTTATCACATATTTTAAAGGGATTCTTGTAGACACACCCGTCAGCATTTTAGGGGGAATTTTTTATCAAATGTTTTTTTACTATATCAAGATTTTTAAATACAACATTGACATTAGAATTCTTAAGTAGAGAAGGCATATCAACCAAGTTCTCATGGTAAGGTAGAACCAACATATTTTTAGTTGAATACGGTTTATTGTCCTTTTTTTTTGAGTTGGAAAAAGTATTTCTAGCAATTTTAAAACATTTTTCAGTTAAGGTTTTTGGTATCTTAGATCGTCGGCCATTTCATAAATCTTCAAGATTTCTTCATCTATGAACTCTGGGCTGCAAATGCGCAAAACTCTCAAACATATTGATGAAAATACAGGAAGTTGAACTTTATGTTGATATGAAGAATAATAGTGCGCATAGCAACAGTTATTTGTTGGTTTTTCTGTAAATTTTGAATTTAAAATCATGGTTCCCTTTAATAATTGAAACATCTAGGAAAGACAGTGAGTATGAACATAACTGCTTATTGAGCACGACACACACACACACACACACACACACACACACACACATAGCGGGGCCAGGAGCTATGAATCGACCCCTGCAACCACAAATAGGTGAGTACACACACACATACACACACAGGTCTACAAAGAGACTTGGACAGGCAGGACGCGTGGTCCAGCAACTGGCTCCTAAAATTTAACCCTGCCAAATGCAAAGTCATGAAGATCGGAGAAGGGCAAAGAAGATCGCAGACAGAGTATAAGCTAGGCGGCCAAAGACTGCAAACCTCACTCAAGGAGAAAGATCTAGGGGTGAGTATAATAACGAGTACGTCGCCAGAAGTACACATTAACCAGATAACTGCTGCGGCATATGGGCGCCTGGCAAATCTGAGAATAGTGTTCTGCTACCTCAGTAAGGAATCGTTCAAGACTCTATACACTGTGTACGTCAGGCCCATACTTGAGTACACAGCACCAGTTTGGAACCCACACCTGGTCAAATACGTCAAGAAATTAGAGAAAGTGCAAAGGTTTGCAAAAAGGCTGGGCCCAGAGCGAAGGGGAATGTCCTACGAAGAAAGGTTAAGGGAAATGGGTCTGACGACACTGGAGGACAGGAGGGTCAGGGGAGACATGATAACAACATACAGAATACTGCGTGGAATAGACAAGGTGGACAGAGTCAGGATGTTCCGGAGATGGGACACACAAACAAGGGGTCACAATTGGAAGCGCCGAAGACTCAGATGAGTCAAAGGGATGTTAGGAAGTATTTCTTCAGCCACAGAGTTGTTAGGAAGTGGAATAGTCTGGCAAGCGATGTAGTGGAGGCAGGAACCATACAAAGTTTTAAGACGAGGCATGATAAAGCTCATGGAGCAGGGAGAGGGAGGACCCAGTAGCGGTCAGTGAAAAGGCGGGGCCAAGATTTGAGTCTTGACCCCTGCAACCACAATTAGGTGAGTACAATTAGGAGATTACACACACACACACACATGTGTGTGTGTACAAATATATCATCAATGAAACCACGAAACAAGTAGTTCTGAATCATTTACCAAACTACGGCAGACAAGGATTCGACCTCACGACACATTGTCCCTCCTCAAGAGGCCACACAATGTACATGTTACCTTACCAACTGAGCCATCGATCCTACAAACATGACCCTAGCGAACTAGATAAAATTGGTCAATTAGCAAGAACTCATTTAAAATTATGTCCTTTCAACAATTTTCTCTTATACGTTTAAGGGTATATTTTTTCATCAGTGTTAACGTAAAAATTAATAATTCTATATCAAAAGAACGTTAAAAAACTTACCTAACCTTATAACAAGTGCAATTTAATTTAGCCTAATCCAACTGAATATATTTTAGATAAGGCTACAATAATTTATTAATAAGCAAACACAATGAAATATATATAAATATTTTTTTTAGGTTCAGAATGATTTTTGCGAAATTATCGCATACATAAATTTTCGCTCATCTTATTCGGCAAGAAGAGCTTTGATAATGTATCTTGCCATATAGGTAAAACTCGCGATTGTGGCTTAAATAGCAACGCTCTTCTTGCCGTATAAGGCAAGTGAAAAATTGTATATGCAATAATTTTGCAAAAATCGTTCTGAGCCTAACATATTTCGTCTTGCCGAATAAGTAAAACTTGCTATTTTGACTTAAATAGCGACGCACTTCATACCGAATATGGCAAGAAGTACGTTGCTTATATAAAATACATTTAAAATATATTTAATTTGATTAAGCTAAGTTAAATTGCTCTTGTTGTAATCATGTTAGATAATTTTCCTAAGGACATTTTCGCACAAAATCATTAATTTTTATATTAACATAAATGGAAAAAATATATCTTTAAATGTATAAGAGAAAATTTTAGAAAGGACAGTTTTACCTATTCGGCAAAAGAACCTTAGGAAACTTACCTAACCTTATTATAACAAGCGCAATTTAATTTATCCTAATCCAACTAAATATATTTTATGTAAGTTTACAATAATTTAATAATAAAGAAACTCAATCAAATATTTTTTTTCATTATGTTCAGAGTGATTTTTGCGAAATTATTGCCCTATTCAGCAAGAAGTGCGTTGCTATTTAAGCCAAAATCGCAAGTTTTACCTATTCGGCACGATATATATATATATATATATATATATATATATATATATATATATATATATATATATATATATATATATATATCTCTATATGTGTGTGTGTGTGTGTGTGTGTGTGTGTGTGTGTGTGTGTGGGTGTGTGTGTGTGTGTGAGAGTGTGTGTGTGTCGTGCCAAACAGGCAGAACTTGCAATCTTAGCTTAAATAGCAACGCTCATCTTGCCATATAGGACAAGCGAAAATTTGTGTATGCAGTAATTTCGCCAAAATATTTCTTAACCTAACGAAAAAATATATTTCACTGTGTTTGTTTAGTATTAAATTATTGTAAACAAATCTAAAATATATTTAGTTGGGTTAGGCTAAAATAAATTGCGCTTGTTATAATAAGGTTAGGTAAGTTTTCTAAGATTCATTTGGTGCAAAATTAAAATTTTTACATTAACATTAATGAAAAATATATATCTTTAAAAGTATAAGAGAAAATTTTAGAAAGGACTTAATTTTAAATGAGTTTTTGCTAACTGACCAGTTTTACATATTCGGCACGACATATATATATATATACATAGAGAGAGAGAGAGAGAGAGAGAGAGAGAGAGACAGAAACAGAGACAGAGAGACAGACAGACAGAGACAGACAGAGACAGACAGACATATATATATAGACACAGTGACTGTCTGGACATATATAAAAGAAGTATGATTGGACGGGGTAAGTGGGAAAGAAGGCAAAAGCGAAGCAAAAGGAGGAGATAGATCGAAAAAGACATGCATTGCAGATTGAAGTCGAGGAAACAAGGAAAGTGGGGTGGTGACTCAAGGGATCAGGAAGACATTTTTGTACATAAAATGTTAAAGTACGCCCACATTGAGCGGCTGCTTTATTGTATATGATAATAATTTCATTGTTAAAACAAACGCTAATCATGTTTCTTTGTCATATTCCATTACACAGGATGGGTTGCGTAAATGATGAAGCTATGTAAGATATAGAGGATTTAACTGCGATTTCTACTTAAAAGCAATGAGAATGGAAGTAGGGGAAGCCAGAGAACAGTAGGAGGGAATTAAAATATGAGCCGATAAACAATACAGAATGAACAGATGCGAGGGAACATGGGAGTACATGGGAAAGACAGATAACAGAGGACTTGGAAACCCACACCTAAGCCATCTGCAGAGAACTATCTGTTTCTATCTAAAGTAACGGCAACCGTCTATTACACTAACTTCCACTCTCTCTCTGGCCGCTGCAGACAGAAAAACAGGGAAGGGGGGGAAATAAACCATACCACACTGAACAAATCGAAATAGATTTACCGGAGAAACGAAAGTGGGTGAAAGTTATTGTTACAACTACCTCTGCTTAATTAATTTTGCTACTATGGCAAATAATTCCTTTTACTTCACTGTCATTCATAGAGCAGTGTGAGCCACTGAAGCAAGGAGATAATATTCAAAATGGAGATTTAAAAAAATTCCATGCGAATAAGTGGAAGATTATAAAGTAGAAAATGAGTAAAAGAGAAATAGCGACCGCTAAAAGAAAGCTATTGAGAGAGAGGCAGAATAAAGGAGGTAAGCATGTCAGCGACAACTAAAAGATAAGAATTATCAGTAGAAAACGTGTAATAAAACATTAAAGGTGAATGGTGGTATGAGGTAGGTAGGCATTCAAGCCTAATTCATACCTATAGCAGCCGAGATTATAAGGTCAAACTCAAACGACTTTCATTTCGTCTCAATTATTAGAGTTGTTTACTTTTTCACACCGCGGTAATCAAGTCGTAAAGCGACCGACAACCTTGACACGTCCATAATACTCGACTTTATACGTGACCGTCAGGCTCTCTCCTGGAGATTAAATTGTTCCTTTGTTATCAGAGGTCTTTCAGTGAGATTAATGAAATCCAGATTGATTCTTATTACAACCTCCAGGACAGCAGCCTCCCTTGACCACGCCTCGTAGTACAGCAAGTCGGCACGCACATCCATGACGGAAATAATTATGGGAAATTTCACCGAGCCTAAGAAAATGATGTTTATATATCTGAGATTTACTGATTTTCCTGATTAATAGTTCTATTTTCTTCATTGATCTCTGTGGGTCGAGTTTCCTTGGCGACTCACTGGCATACAAGGAACACTGACTGATTTATTGCAAATTATCTTAATTTCTTTAATGATACGTTACTTGAAATCGAGGTTTTTGTTTCCTTTCACATCCATTAGGGAAAAGTTGAGTTAGGGAGAGTTAGATTTCTTTTGTCAAACTTTTCAGGATTTCATGTTATGTTCAGCGTGCATGCGTACATTTCAGTGTATATTTTTGCTTTACTTCTGGAACAAATAGCTGCCATTTTTATATTTCCGTGTCAATAAAAGTTCAGTCCTGTTCATGGACATCACTCAGATCCACTCACAACATTCTGGAGAACAGGTGACTCCTTCAAATTACCGTCCCACTCCTTCAAATTACCGTCCAATAAGCCTGACATCTATAGTGGGCAAGTTATTAGAATCAATTATAGCTGACATTATCAGAAGTCACCTTGAAGAGCATAACTTGATAAATGAATCTCAGCATGGATTCACGAGAGGTCGTTCCTTACTGACAAACTTACTGACGTTCTTCAATAGAACATTTGAGGCAGTTGACAGTGATAAGGAATATGATATTGTTTATTTGGATTTTAGTAAAGCCTTCGACAGAGTACCTCACAAGAGACTCTTAAGAAAAGTGGCAGCTCATGGTATAGGAGGTAAAGTTCTAGCATGGATTGAGGCATGGCTTACCAATAGAAAGCAGAGAGTTACCATTAATGGAGTGAAATCTGAATGGGGATTAGTCACTAGTGGCGTTCCACAAGGATCAGTTTTAGGCCCTCTCTTGTTCATAATTTACATTAATGACCTTGATGAAGGGATTACTAGTGACATGAGTAAGTTTGCTGATGATACAAGGATAGGCCGTATAATTCACTCTGAGGAGGATATCAATGAACTCCAGGACGATTTGAACAAATTAATGTCTTGGTCTGAGAAATGGCAGATGAAGTTTAATGTGGATAAGTGTAAGGTACTTGCCCTTGGTAATGAAAATAACCCTCGAAGCTATAATCTAGGTGAAGTAGAGCTTGGTCATACAGAATGTGAAAAAGACTTGGGAGTCATGGTAAGCAGAAATCTAAAGCCAAGACAGCAGTGCCTCAGTGTGCGCAACAAGGCCAACAGATTACTTGGATTTATCTCAAGAAGTATAAGTAACAGAAGTCCAAAAGTTATTTTACAGCTCTATACATCACTAGTGAGGCCTCATTTAGATTATGCTGCTCAGTTTTGGTCCCCTTACTACAGGATGGACATAGACTCATTAGAGAACATACAGAGAAGAATGACTAAAATGATTTACTGTGTAAGGAACCTCCCGTATGAAGATAGACTTAAAGCCTTAAATCTCCACTCTCTGGAGAGGCGTAGAATGAGGGGAGATATCATTGAAGTGTATAAGTGGATGACGGGCATAAACAAGGGAGACATTAATAAAGTACTGAGGGTGTCGAACCAGGTAAGAACCAGGAATAATGGATTTAAGTTGGATAAATTTAGATTTAGAAAGGACATAGGTAAGTACTGGTTTTCTAACAGAGTTGTAGATGCGTGGAACAGTCTTCCCAGTGGGGTGATAGAGGTTAGGACCTTGGATAGCTTTAAGAAGAGACTGGACAAATATATGAGTGGGAGGGGCTGGGTTTGATTGGTGTCAAGGGGTACGGGAGTTATTTCTTGAGTAGCTTTAGGTAGATGTCGTTTTGATAAGGACCTGCCTCGTATGGGCCAGTAGGCCTTCTGCAGTGTTCCTACATTCTTATGTTCTTATGTTCTTATGTTCCTTTAATGTTTATTTCTTAAAATTTCTCATTCCGGTAATTTTTCTTTTCCAAATGAAAAAAAAAACTGGTGTGAGATCAGGCTACAGAAGCGATGACCTCCGGAGCCATTAACAGATATAAGTGCGCAGCGAGAGAGCGACAGACTCATAGACAGACAGCGAGCAAGACTGGAGGCGTGCGAGCGGGCGCGCGTGTACTTGTCCAGTTGCACTCGCCAACTTGTTGTCAGTGAGTTGTGTTTGCTGGAGTCAAGACCCAACTGCTCTTGTTCCTGTCTGACTCCTAATTTCAAGAAGTGAACGAACTGTCGGTCCTGTTGAGAAATGGCATTACCAGGTAAGTTTAAAGAGTTTGTACGTAACTTAGAAAGACAGTTCATCGCCTGCACAGCCGCCCCTGCAGACGAGGTCTTGAGAAGCTGTCGAAGTCATCTCTCAACGGGCTGTAAAGAGTTATAATTTGTAAGATTATAAATTACCCCTAGGGGGTGTTATGTCAGCATTTTTCATTCACTGATGGCTGACAAACTTACTTGTGTGGACTCAAAAGTCCGCCCCTTATTGCCGACTATAGGTTGATTACAAACTCCTTGCGACTCAAGAACTGCGCAGTCCCCCGTACTACAAGAAATTCGTAACCTACCTTGCTCTTGTAGCGTGAGCTATGGTGTTCTTCACACCTTCGACAGATATCGGTGACTTGATAGAAGCTGAAGTGTCCTTGGATGTCCACGTCTTCCATAGTCTAGGAATACGCACACTGGTACACTATGTTCCACAAGATTTGTCTTTATTGTTCATAATCTTATCCCTTAAGAAGCTGATCACACTTCTCTTAAGTGTTTATTGCGTTTTATGAGACACTTTGTTCACACTAACGCACAGATCGTTCTTTGTTGGTTATCCTGGCGTCAGTGTCACTCTCAGTAGAGTCAAAAGTAATCTGAAGACGCCACAGCACCCCATGCCGTCACTGCCCCTTGCACAAAGGAAAAGCTGACATAGTACTTTTGCTTCCTTGCCACTTCCTCGATGAAGCAAAGCAGAATGTTTGATTCTTGCTGTCTTAAGCATAGACAACAATGTCCACTATCTTTACTATGGTAATAAAGTGGGAGCAGGATTTTCCTTAATTGTCCTGCTAAAGTAAGAGATGTACTGTCTCTTATTAAAATACACTCTGCAACACTGGACTGCAAGGAGCAGCGGTCGCTTGACCACGTCGCATATTCGTACTGCATCTGGGATCAATTACTCGCTGTAGCAGTAAACAAGATGCTTGCCCCTTCTGAGAGGGCTGGGCCCCTCAGGGCTGAAAGGGCTCAAAGGGGCTGAAGGGGGCTGATACCCCTCTCCTGGAGAAAATTTCTCCACAGGTCCCGCATCTCTGACTATATACAGTATCTAGGGGGAGAGCAAACGGCCAATGTGATAGTGGGTGGTGTAGACCAGTTCGCTGCTGTCCCTTGCCTTCCTTGTTGGATTACAACAGAAGCTTCCCTGTCCAGCACGGGGCTTCAGTCACTAGTCCCGACACGGGAATGACATAATAGCCACCATTATCGTTATTACACGCCTCGGCTCAGTACCTCGTAAGCTCCTAAACGCCCCTATAAATTGTGGATTATGGGAAATAAACGATTGGCACCAGGGCCGCGACCCAGAGACTATCACCACAACACACACACAGACAACATTTCTTAAACGCAAAAATTCTTCGTCGTACTTTTTATATTATTTTTTTTAAACACTTGAGTTGTTTCCATTAGCCATATGACCGAAAATATTGGTTAATAATATCCCTGGACTTATTACTTTTTATTATCATTACTACTGCTATTACTAAGCTAATACTATTCCTAATACTTACCTTCTTCAAATATTAAACCTGAACATACGAGAAGCAGTCGAGGCAGCAGCGATAACAGCAGTGATGGTGCTGGTGGCCACGGTGACGCTTGTTTATGTCTACCTGAAGAGGATAGTGACTGGGGTAACAGTCCAGTCATATTAGTAGAAACAGCGTAAATCTATAAAAAAAAATACTTTTTCTTGGTTAACGAGGAGACCAACAGAGAAGCCTGGATTCAAGCCGAGCTGTGAGGGTAGAACCCTTCAAACTAAAAGTATGACCCTATTAAAGAATTACGAAAGCGTAGCGTCGGTAATTAATGAATGTGGAAGCATATTGGCATTATTACATTCACCCTAGAGGGATCATACAATGCAAGGGAGAATAAAAGACACTCAGGCTCGATCCAGATACGTTAGGTTCAATCGCTGAATCAAAATCCATTCACAATCAAGGGTATTAGTGGCCTCTGTAATCTAAGCACCGAAAGTAAAAAAAAATAAAGAAGCGACGCATTTTTTTAATATCTGATTTTAAACGAATCTTATTTTGCATCGAAATTTAGTACTGTTCCAAACAGACTGTCTTAATGTGGTCCATGCTTTGCTCTGTATCTGACACATTGGTGGTGTTCAGCCCATTCTTGCACCCAGAGAGAAACATGTGCAGATATCAGCGTTCCTAGATTTTCCTGGGCAACCGCGTTACCAGATGTATCAGATCGGTTTTTTTTTAACTTGCTTGTTTGTGTCTGTAGACACGTTTTTATTGGTATATGTAAGTTAATCTAACCCAATTTAACATAACCTAAATTCACTTAGATTTAATATAAAGAAAATAGCATTTGAAGGTAAATGAGGAACGTTAAGAAACTGACGTAGAGCACCTCGTTAAAAAGTTGACGTAGTATAACGAGAATGGGTTGATTTGTTTACGTCACTTTCGCTATTAACTAATTTTTGAAAAGTTACTAAGCCTTATAAGGGTTTTACCATTTATACAAAGAAGTCATCCTATGATAAACATTTAAACCTGTGTAATGTGCTCGATTTATATATCATATGCAACTTTTTCTTTTAGTATTAGGCTTCAAAAACCACCTAGTCTTTAGGGCGGGTTTCCGCGAGTGTTACGTTTTCAAAGTAATTTACGAAAGTAAATTTGCTCTATTTATTTTTGTATCTTTTATATATTTAAGCAAATTTTGCACTGTTAAAATCATTACAATGCTATGGTGGACTTGTTGGTAGGGGCATTATTGTTACGTTTATTTCTGAAGAGCATAATGAGTGCAGCTGGTTCACGTCGGTGGAGTGAGTGACTATCTAGCGCTTATTCGTAGTTGTTGTTCATGTTCTAATTCTGTACGGTTATCATCCCTTTCACCTTTTATTCCCGTTTTCTAGGATGGTGACCAATGACATTTACACTTTTAGCCTGGCAAGACCACTGGCACACATTATCTTTCATTTCAGACAACCGGCCACTAATCCACTAATCTGTATATTTTGTCTTTATGCTTATTTCTGTCGGCATAAGGTATCTAAATCCAGATTATCAGACTTATTCCTAACTGGAATAAGCCTGATTTGCCTTATTTCCTCAATTATCACGTATGCTTTATTTAAACATAATAATTACATACCAAGAAAATGAAAACCGGAAAACTATTCGATCCATCTTGAACCACAATAAATTAGAGAGTAAAGTACGGGAAAGGTGAAAGTCAGAAAGTCAGACATGAGATAAGGCAAAAAGAGGTGAGGAGACACCCAGGCATTATACCAAGAGCACCCCGTAATTTATTTCATTATTTCCTCCATCCGAAATTATCGTTGGATGGCACGCTTGGCACAGCGCCAAACGGTGCCCGAATGCAGGGATGCAGAGACTCTCTAAGAGTAGGGATGCCTCTTTTGTAACTACAGTTGGTATAACAGAAGCATTATTTACCCACCTCTATACTCCCGCCTCTTCCCGTGATCAAAATTAGCGACTGGATGACACTGATATTTACAGTACATATGCTCGGTGACATCTGCGTTTTTTTAAACTATTAGTTTCCCTCAGATCACCGAAATGGTGTGTGTACTTATTTCTTTTCCCTAATATATACACAAATAACATGCATTTAGGAGAGGGAGATTAATGGCGATGAAAGAAAGAAGGAAAGAAGGTCAGAATATTTTATACGAAGGAGGGGCAGGGAAAAAGTGAGAGGTAATGGTAATGGAAATAGTAACAGCAGTAGTAGGAGCAGTAGTAGGAGCAGTAGTAGTAGTAGTAGTAGTAGTAGTAGTAGTAGTAGTAGTCGTACAAGAAGGTGTAGTAGAGGTAGAAGTAGTAGTAGTGGTAGATAGGAGTACTAGCAGAGCAATAGCGGTAGAGGTCGAAATAAGTAGAAGCATTCTTTTGTTTACCTGTCATGTTAGAGATGACAACCATCCTCTTAATTAGTCCTCTGCAAAAACTGTCTACCTTTCTTATAATCTTCATAGACTCAGACTTGTTCAAGCATCACTTTATCTCTGTTGATAGCTGCCTTTCTCATTACGTTATCAGAACACTCATTACTTCATAACACTCTTGACTTGACTTGATCTTTTCCTCCAGATCCTCCTCTATTACGAACACAGAGTAAATACTTACATATTTCCTTCATCAAACAGCAATCAATATGTACAATATTTAATGAGGATATGTACAGAAAGGCAAATTGCAAGCAAGAGTCATGGTGAGAACCGTCGTCGACTAGACTTGGAGGTAAGTCTACCAATGCTGAATCACGAGTGTCTAACATTGCTTCACAATTTATGCTTGGCTGGGTTGAACCAAGGTACTAACATAACATGGGGGGGGGGGGAGGGCATGCCTTTATGGGTGTGAGACATCCGCCGAATAAAATAAAAGGCATACTCTTAGCATGCCACATCCTCTGTCCTAGGTTTTATTTTTTTTATCTGGAGTGGTTTTTGTCCTATGCCCGTGGGCCAGTTTCTCTCCTGCAGCGCTCCTCTATTCTTTAGTTCTTGTGCGCTACCACTGTCACCACTACTACTACCACTACCACTACTACTGCTACTACTACTACCACTACCACTACTACTACCACCACTACTACTACTACTACTACTACTACTGCTGCTGCTACTACTACTATTACTACTACTACTACCCCTACTACTGCCACTACTACTACTGCTGCTGCTACTACTACTCCATTACTATTTCTTCATTACTGTCCCACTATGTGCAATAATTTCTTCCCTAGTTGTCCATTTACACTACAGTACTTCTGTTGCCTTCTTGGTTCTACCTCCGTCACTGCTGCATTGCTATCAGTACTAATACTTCAATCATTACTACTACTTTCATTTTCACTACAACTACTACTACTACTGCTACAACCATTACATCTTTCTTCCCTACATCTTCCCTTCTTGCTGCACTGTGACTTGTCAATGGTTCAAGTCGGACTGAAACATTGTCATGACTTACCCTCTCCTTACTGTAGGTCACTTGTGTGTTGTTCCAACAACTATGTTGTAGCTTTTTATTCTTTCTCTAATACATCGTATTACTTTCTTTTACCCTATCATCTTTCGCTTTAGCAATCATGACTATTAAGCACACTGACGAAAGATCTGCATTTCCTTAGCTAGTAAATTTCTTAGCTGTATCCGTCTCTCGTAACTATTGACTTATACACACCTCGCTCTTCAGTCAGAGATTTTGGTTCAACTTTCTAGATGCTGCATAAGATTTTCATTACTTTTGGTAAGCTATTGTGTATTAAAAAGACTGGTACAGCACATATAAAATGTATTCTTTTAATCATCGCAGAAATAACAGATAGATTGCTTTACGTTGATCTCTTATAATTTGTGATGCCTCAGAATATTTCATGATTTTGAATTCCCACTTGAGTCAGTCTTCCCCGATGATAATCGTTCAAGGATCACAAAAAAAACATTCTCTCACCATGGTAACCTCTCCTGGATGTTATGATCACAGTTCTCTCTCACTATTTTGCTCAATGTAATTCCTTCCATCAATCCTCCAACCTTCCACTCGACATTTACGCTTATTTTTTTTCTTTACTGAGACTTTGCTTAGACATTTTTTCAACGAGGTGACTATTATTGCTTTTACAAAGTGCATCTTTGTGTCCTAAATAATATACTTCAAGCTGACACTCACTTTTCCACTCTGGTTCCGTTAATGGCCTTCTCTTTTAAGCCATTTACGCCACTATCTTGTCATTGCTTTTATTTATACCTCAGTTATATATGTCGTGCCGAATAGGTAAATCTGGTCAATTAGCAAGAACTAATTTGAAATTAAGTCTTATAATTTTCTCTTATACGTTTAAAGATATATTAAGCGCAATTTAATTTAACCTAATCTAATTAAATATATTTTAGATAAGTTTTCAGTGATTTAATAATAAACAAACACACTGAAATATATACTTTTCGTTAGATTCAGAAGGATTTTTGCTAAATTATTGCATTCACAAATTTTCGCTTGCCTTATTCGGCAAGAAGTGTGTTGCTATTTAAGCCAAAATCGCAAGTTTTACCTATTCGGCACGACATATATATATATATATATATATATATATATATATATATATATATATATATATATATATATATATATATATGTCGTGCTGAATATGTAAAACTGGTCAATTAGCAAGAACTCATTTAAAATTAAGTAATTTCTAAAATTTTCTCTTGTACGTTTAAAGATATATTTTTTTCATTAATGTTGATGTAAAAATTTATAATTTTGCACCAAAAGGAACTTAGAAAACTTACCTAACCTTATTATAATAAGCGCAATTTATTTTAGCCTAACCCAACTAAATATATTTTAGATTTGTTTACAGTAATATAATACTAAACAAACACAGTGAAATATATTTTTTTCGTTAGGTTCAGAATGATTTTGGCGAAATTATTGCACACACAAATTTTCACTTGTCCTGTATGGCAAGATGAGCGTTGCTATTTAAGCCAAGATCGCAAGTTCTGCCTATTCGGCACGACATATATATATATATATATATATATATATATATATATATATATATATATATATATATATATATATGTCGTGCCGAATATGTAAAACTGGTCAATTAGCAAGAACTCATTTAAAATTAAGTCAGTTCCGAAATTTTCTCTTATACGTTTAAAGATATATTTTTTTCATTAATGTTGATGTAAAAAATTTTAATTTTGCACCAAAAGAATCTTAGAAAACTTACCTAACCTTATTATAACAAGAACAATTTATTTTAGCCTAACCCAACTAAATATATTTTAGATTTGTTTACAATAATTTAATACTAAACAAACACAGCGAAATATATTTTTTTCGTTAGGTTCAGAATGATTTTGGCGAAATTATTGCATACACAAATTTTCACTTGTCCTATATGGCAAGATGAGCGTTGCTATTTAAGCCAAGATCGCGAGTTCTGCCTATTCGGCACGACATATATATATATATATATATATATATATATATATATATATATATATATATATACATATATATATATATGTGTGTGTGTGTGTGTGTGTGTGTGTGTCGTGCCGAATATGTAAAACTGGTCAATTAGCAAGAACTCATTTAAAATTAAGTCCTTTCTGAAACTTTCTCTTATACGTTTAAAGATATATTTTTTTCATTGATGTTGATGTAAAAATTTTTAATTTGGCATCAAAAGAATCTGAGAAAACTTACCTAACCTTATTTTATCAAGAGCAATTTATTTTAGCCTAACCCAACTAAATATATTTTAGATTTGTTTACAATAATTTAATACTAAACAAACACAGTGAAATATATTTTTTTCGTTAGGTTCAGAATGATTTTGGCGATATTATTGCATACGCAAATTTTCCCTTGTCCTATATGGCAAGATGAGCGTTGCTATTTAAGCCAAGATCGCAAGTTCTGCCTATTCGGCACGACATATATATATATATATATATATATATATATATATATATATATATATATATATATATATATATATATATATATATATATATATATATATACATATATATATTCCGTTTCCCACCGAGGCAGATGGCAAAAAGAAGAAATACTTTCATCATCACTCACTCCATCACTGTCTTGTCAGAGGCGCGCCTACACTACACTTCAAAAGCTGCAACGTATCACCACCTTTCTTCAGAGGGCAGTCACTGTACTTCCCACCTCCAGGACACAAGTACGGCTAACCGGTCTCCCTGAATCCCTTAGTCAATGTTACTTTGCTCATATACCAACAGCACGTCTAATTATTAAAACATTCTATACAACACGCTCACGCACTTGCTGGACGTCTAAGTCCCTTGCACACAAAACCTAATTTACCCCCTCCCTACAACCTTTTCTAGAACGACCCCTACTTCACCTTGCTTCCACTACAAATTTATAGTCCTTCCAAGTCATTCTATTTCGTTCCATCCTCTCTAAACATCCGAACCCTCTCAACATCCCCTCCTCAGACCTCTGGATAATAATTTTAAAAACCTCGCACTTCCTCCTAATCTCCAAGCTACGGATTCTCTGCATAACATTCATACTACACACTGCCCTCAGACACCACAGCTTTACTGCCTCCAGCTTTCTTGTGGAAATATTCACCAACATTGCTTCGCACCCACATAAGAGCGATGGTACCACTATACTTTCATACATTTCTCTCTTTGCATCCATGAATAACATTTTTTGTCTCCAGAGAGACAAGAGAGAGTGTGTCACTCACTTTTTTCCCATCATCAATTCTATGGTTTACCTCGCCTTTCATACAACCCTTTGCTGACACATCCACTCCCAAATATCTGAATACATTCACTTCCTCCACACTCCCTTCCTCCAATCTTATATCTAGTCTTTCATTACCTAAATTTTTCGTTATCTTCATCACCTTGCTCTTTCCAATGTTCACTTTCAATTTCCTTCTTTTACATACCCTACCAAACTCGTCCACCAACCTCTGCAACCTATCTTTAGAACTTCCCAAAAACACAGTGTCGTCAGAAAAAGCGTCTGTGAAAACTCCCATTTTGAGTTAAATTCATTATCTCTTATTGAACATCCATAGTGACATCATGCATCCCTGTCTATGGATTACTTTTAGTGAGAAATAATCTTTCTCTTACATACTCTAACCTAACCCTCACTATCCTCGTAAAAACCCTTCACTGCTTTCAGTAGGTTACCACATATTCCGTATACTTACATCTTCCACATTTCTTCCCTATCCACCCTATCATATGCCTTTCCCAAATCCATAAATGCAACTGAAACCTCTTTACCGTTGTCTAAATACTGTTCACTTATATACTCCACTGTAAATATTTACATAAATATTATTGAAATTACCAGTTCTTATTGGCACAGACAGAATGTTCCTCTGGCATATTTAAATAGTGTTTGTAGAGTTGAATAGGACAGTTTACTCTGGCGATTGTCACTCTGCTTTCTGGACCATTACTCTGCTGGGTTCGTGTTAAAATCTGATGTATACATTATCTTCCGAGGAAGTAATGAATCTCCGTGGATATGTTTATCGCTGCTAATTTTTCTATCCCGTGATTCATGTGCACCCTCTTCCTGAGAACAGGGATTGATGTTCTCATATTCTCAGTATATGTCATCAATTGCTTTCTTCAGTCATAGTACATCGATATCAGGTTAAACTGGAAAAGCTTTCGTAATCGAGGGAAATTCCTAGTCAATCACTTGCATCACTTAGTTCCCTGCTGCTAACACTGATAATATCCGTTTTCTCGTTCCTGCTGGTGAGACGATCAGCTGCCCTCCCTCCTTGTCTCCCTGCTGTTAATAATGTTAACTGATGCACTCCCTCACTGCTTGAAACAATCTAAGCTACCAACCCTACCTTCCTCCTGCTAACACTGTCAACTGTCCTTTACTCCCTCCCTCCCTCTATGCTACTAACACTGTCAGCTGCCCTCCTGGCTGCTGACACTGTCAGCTGCGAATCCCTCCCTCCCAGCTACTAACACTCTCAACTGCCTTCTTTATTTCTCTTCCTCTTTGTTCTTAACTGTCAAATAATAAAATGTGTATTAAAGACTATTTCTGAAGGATCTATTTTCATAAATACCATCTTTCAGCAAATTAAAAAAAAAGACAGTTTCTTACTGGAAAATAAAAAGAAATGATTCAGCATTTCATTCAGTTTTGAAATATATTTTATTAGTGCGTTTACACGCAGTGCGTAAAACAGTTAAAATATTTATACCTATTATTTGGTTTATGCTGTTGCGTTAAGTGAATTTTGCTTTTGTGTTAAGTGAATATGCACTAGAGGAAATTGTAGCATAAGCGCTTGGTCACTGCAGCAGAGAGTAAACGGAATCAACAACAGTGTTTTATATTATCGAAAAACTGTTCTGAAGATTTTCTCGTTTAACACTGCGGGAGTGAAGTGAAGCGTGTTTCATGGCAGACGAGGGAAAGCACAGAGAAGAACAACGTGTGCTTGGTAGTGATGCGAAGAGGGGAAGAAGACTGTGTGATTGGTCACATGAGAAGGTAGGGAAGATAAGTGTATGGGTGGTGGTGACATGAGGAGGTAGGGAAGATGAGTGTGTGTGGTGGTGATAGGAGGAGGTAGGGAAGATGAGTTTTTGGGTGGTGGTGAAGGGAGGAGGTAGGGAAGATGAGTGTGTGGGTGGTGGTGACGGGAGGAGGTAGGGAAGATGAGGGTGTGGGTGGTGGTGACGTGAGGAGATAGGGAAGATGAGTGTGTGGGTGGTGGTGACGGGAGGAGGCAGGGAAGATGAGTGTGTGGGTGGTGGTGACTTGGGGAAGTAGGGAAGATGAGTGTATGGGTGGTGGTGACGTGGGGAAAACGAGTGTATGGGTGGTGGTGACGTGGGGAGGTAGGAAAGATGAGTGTGGGGGTGCTGATGACGTGAGGGGGGTAGGGAAAATGAGTGTGTGGGTGGTGGAGGTGATGTGGGGAGGTAGGGAAGATGAGTGTATGGGTGATGGTGACGTGAGGAGGTAGGGAAGATGAGTGTGGGTGGTGCTGACATGGGGAGGTAGGAAAGATGAGTATGTGGGTGCTGATGACGTGAGGGGGTAGGGAAGATGAGTGTGTGGGTGGTGGTGACGTTAGGAGGTAGGGAAGATGAGTATGTAGGTGGTGGTGGCGTAAAGACGTAGGGAAGATGAGTGTGGATGGCGGTGACGTGGGGAGGTAGGAAAGATGAGTGTGTGGGTGCTGATGACGTGAGGGGGTAGGGAAGATGAGTGTGTGGGTAGTGGTGGTGATGTGGGGAGGTAGGGAAAATGAGTGTATAGGTGGTGGTGACGTAAGGACGTAGGGAAGATGAGTGCGAGGGTGATGGTGACGTGGGGAGGTAGGGAAGATGAGGCTGTGGGTGGTGATGTGGGGAGGTAGGGAAGATGAGGCTGTGGGTGGTGATGTGAGGAGGTAGGGAAGATGAGTCTGTGGGTGGTGATGTGGGGAGGTAGGGAAGACGAGTGTGTGGGTGGTGATGTGGGGAGGTAGGGAAGACGAGTGTGTGGGTGGTGATGTGGGGAGGTAGGGAAGACGAGTGTGTGGGTGGTGATGACCTGGGAAGGAGTATCAGGTATTATCGCAAATATTCTAACCTGAGCAGATGTTGTAGAGGTAACTTTTAACAAGTTTTCGAAATACGATAGTTGATATTATGAAGGCTGGTAACTAGATTCTCACTATCAAGGAAGCGTAATTTTTGGCACAGAGACTACAGTAATCTTTAAATAAACATTAACTTCAATGCTGCCGAGCACCATGTTTCATTTTCACTCTGGTAACCTTTTATCTTCAAGCAATAAGCAAGAGAACGAAAAAGAATGAGGCTAGCTGCTGCAGAAAAATAATGAAATAGCATGAGGAACTGGTAATTTAATTAGTTGGAGAAAGAACGTGAAAGGAACAAAGAATAAATAGGAAGCTGGAAACAAAGAGGAAAGCAAAGTGTGCACTAGAGGGGAAGAATGATAGAGGCAGTGGTGTGTTCCCTGGGGGATATGAGGTACAGCCCCGTAACCTCCGGGACACAACATTTACCTTTGATCTACAGTGTTTGTTAGGTCCACTATGACTCTCCGATCCTCTACAGTCAAGTTGCTCATGATAAAGGCTTTGTTATTTTAGCTTCTGACAAAGATTCTTTGAGATTTAAGGTCAGTCTTGAAATATTTAATTTATACTTCTATTAAAAAGCATTGGGCTGCCCTTGTACTCACGGAACAGGTGCATTTGCGGTAGGGCATCATCTCATCAGTTTTTGGCTACATGGTCTCGTCTGTCATACGTTGGAAGAGAACTATGCCAGACACAAGGAAGGCAATGACATCTTCAATTGAAGTCTCGCCACGGCCCATTGCCCAGCAGAACGGGAACCTTAGGTACCGAGGCCTGACGGATTCCAAAAGCGTCCAGAGAGTCACAATGCTATCCTTGAAGGACGGTAAGCAGATTGCATGGGACTGCATCTGTGCCTCTACATTGGCCAACATCTTCCTACAATACTCTGCAGCTGAAGGAGAGGTGTTGCCAGTTCCAGGGAGACCCAGATTATTAACAAATAAAAGGGCTGGCACCATGCTTTAACTTCGTCCCAGTAGGGACGGAGACCCTCGGAGCATGGAGCAAGTGTGCTCTGAGATTCCGTAGAGTGTTAGGTAAAAAGCTCATCACGGAAATCAAGAACCCCAGAGTGGTCAATTTCCTTTATCAGACATTAAGTGTTGAGATCCAGAGGGGCGAATGCCTTCAGCATTCTGATTACATCGCCCACCGCCAGGGAACATAGATTAAATATTTCAGATGAACGATCTGATCTATCTTACGTGTTCTCATTCCATTATATCATTTATAATATATTTTGTTTTCAAGTCACAAACAAAGCATATAAGGATGGGGCATGGAGACGAATGTACTTATACAGCTTCAGGAACCTCCTCAGTTCTACTAGAAGTACGTTCATTCTCTTCTCTGAGGATGAGGGTCCCCAGTCAGTTCTTGAGGTGGTACATTATATATATATATATATATATATATATATATATATATATATATATATATATATATATATATAGAAAAGGCATAAGATAGAGTGGATAGGGGAGCAATGTGGCAGATGTTTCGAGTGCATGGAATAGGTGGTAAGTTACTAAATGCTGTAAAGAGTTTTTATGAGGATAGTGAGGCTCAGGTTAAGGTGTGTAGAAGAGACGGAGACTACTTCCCAGTAAAAGTAGGTCTTAGACAGGGATGTGTAATGTCACCATGGTTGTTTAATATATTTATAGATGGGGTTGTAAATGAAGTAAATGTTCAGGAGAGGGGTGGGATTAAATTATGGGGAATTAAATACAAAATGGGAATTGACACAGTTGCTTTTTGCTGATGATACTGTGCTTATGGGAGATTCCAAAGAAAAATTGCAAAGGTTAGTGGATGAGTTTGGGAGTGTGTGGAAGGGTAGAAAGTTGAAAGTGAACATAGAAAATAATAAGGTGATGAGGGTATCAAACGATTTGGATAAAGAAAAATTGGATATCAAATTGGGGAGGAGGAATATGGAAGAAGTGAATGTTTTCAGATACTTGGGAGTTGACGTGTCGGCGGATGGATTTATGAAGGATGAAGTTAATCATAGAATTGATGAGAGAAAAAAGGTGAGTGGTGCGTTAAGGTATATGTGGAGACAAAAAACGTTATCTATGGAGGCAAAGAAGGAAATGTATGAAAGTATAGTAGTACCAACACTCTTATATGGGTGTGAAGCTTGGGTTGTGAATGCAGCAGTGAGGAGGCGGTTGGAGGCAGTGGAGATGCCCTGTCTAAGGGCAATGTGTGGTGTAAATATTATGCAGAAAGTTCGGAGTGTGGAAATTAGGAGAAGGTGTGGATTTAATAAAAGTATTAGTCAGAGGGCTGAAGAGGGGTTGTTGAGGTGGTTTGGTCATTTAGAGAGAATGGATCAAAGTAGAATGACATGGAGAGCATATAAATCTGTAGGGGAAGGAAGGTGGGGTAGGGGTCGTCTTCGAAAAGGTTGGAAGAAAGGGGTAAGGGAGGTTTTGTGGGCGAGGGGCTTGGACTTCCAGCAGGCGTGCATGAGCGTGTTTGGTAGGAGGGAATGGAGACGAATGGTATTTGGGACCTGACGATCGGTTGGAGTGTGAGCAGGGTAATATTTAGTGAAGGGATTCAGGGAAACCGGTTATTTTTATATAGCCGGACTTGAGTCCTGGAAATGGGAAGTACAATGCCTGCACTCTAAAGGAGGGGTTCGGGATATTAGCAGTTTGGAGGGATATGTCGTGTATCTTTATACGTATATACTTCTAAACTGTTGTGTTATGAGCACCTCTGCAAAAACAGTGATTATGTGTGAGGTGAAAGTGTTGAATGATGATGAAAGTATTTTCTTTTTGGGGATTTTCTTTCTTTATGGGTCACCCTGCCTCGGTGGGAGACGGCCGACTTGTTAAATATATATATATATATATATATATATATATATATATATATATATATATATATATATATATATACATATATATATATAGGTAGTAGGTTGGTAGACAGCAACCGCCCAGGGAGGTGCTACCGTCCTGCCAAGTGAGTGTAAAACGAAAGCCTGTAATTGTTTTACACGATGGTAGGATTGCTGGTGTCTTTTGTTTGTCTCATAAACATGCAAGATTTCAGGTATGTCTTGCTACTTCTACTTACACTTAGGTCACACTACACATACATGTACAAGCATATATATACACACCCCTCTGGGTTTTCTTCTATTTTCTTTCTAGTTCTTGTTCTTGTTTATTTCATCTTATCTCCATGGGGAAGTGGACTAGAATTCTTCCTCCATAAGCCATGCGTGTTGTAAGAGGCAACTAAAATGCCGGGAGAAAGGGGCTAGTAACCCCTTCTCCTGTATATATTACTAAATGTAAAAGGAGAAACTTTCATTTTTCCTTTTGGGCAACCCCGCCTCGGTGGGATACGGCCGGTGTGGGGAAAGAAGTGAAAGAATATATATATATATATATATATATATATATATATATATATATATATATATATATAATATATATATATATAATATAATATAGGGAAGTACCACCTCTATAGCTGGAATGGGGACCCTCATCCTCAGAGAAGACAATAAACGTACCTCAGGGAAAACTCAAGGTTCTCCCCGGAGCTGTTTGAATATTTTCTTCTCCTACCACCCCCTATATTTATATTCTATGTGAACATTTATTAATAAACAAAATACATTTACAGAAAAAAACATAAACATGAATACAATGGCACAATGTATCAAAGATGATGAATTTCCTCCAGCTCCTCCGAGGCTGGACGTGAACCAAGTATGCAGCAAGCATTTCCCCTCTGGATGGCGACGCTGAGGCGCTGGAACATGAAAGTGGCTGCCCTTGGGTCCCTGGTGGTGTCGATGAGTCTGGAACCCAATTCTTTAAGGAAACGTGTGGCATTTTTTCCCCATGATCCCAAGGTCTCTGATCCCACTGGGACAAATTGATACTGTTGGCTAATGTCCCTGTACTTGCTGATCTTGTACTCCTCCCTGTGGTCAGCAGCTCCTCCCTGTCGCCCCACACTGTGATGGATATAGGTTTCAGCCAGTGTGGACACACAGGTATAGTCCCATGCTAAGAGCTTGCCATTCTTCCAAGGATAGATGGTGATCCCGTCGGGGCGGTTTGCTGGGTTGTGGGTATTGTTTGCTGCAAGTGATCGTGGCTCCCTCTCGGCAGGGCATCCAGCTGTAGCAAGGGTTCTCTTAATGATGTCGTTGACCTCATTGTGTCTTGCATGCCAGCCCTTGGTTTTGGAACAGTTAAGACCATGTAGACCGTATTGGTCTGCTTGCACTTCGCCGCAAATACACATATATTCTGTGTGAATTGGGGCAGCAAGGCGCAGAGCCACTGCAATACGGAGGGTCTTAGGGTCGAGTCGCGTTCCCATTGCCGATATGGGAACTGTTTGGAGGAAGTCCCCGGAGTGAGGTGCACTCACAGCCTGGAGACGGGCAATCTCCCTATCTGATGTTGCAGCCCTGAGCATGTTGGCAAGCACCTTTTCAGCAATTGGGCTATCCCAGCTTGACTGTTTGTGAGCCAGTGCTGCACTAGGGTTTGGTGCTGGAGCAGCAAGAGTCTCCCATTCGGTGATGGCACTGACATAGCTAGGGTCTTCTATTCCTGCTGAGTCACTGAGGGTGTCAGGAAGAATTTGTCTTATCAACTCGTTTGATGCAATGGAAGAGGATAGGAAAGCTGGTAGAGCAATCTGGGAGGATCTGCGTACTCCTAGCCCTCCAAGCCTGTATATATATATATATATATATATATATATATATATATATATATATATATATATATATATATATATATATATATATATATATATGTCGTGCCGAATAGGAAGAACTTGCGATCTTGGCTTAAATAGCAACGCTCATCTCGCCATATAAGACGAGTGAAAATTTGTGTATGCAATAATTTCGCCAAAATCATTCTGAACCTAATGAAAAAAATATATTTCACTGTGTTTGTTTAGTATTAAATTAGTGTTAATAAATCTAAAATATATTTAGTTGGGTTAAGCTAAAATAAATGGTTCTTTTTATAATAAGGTTAGGTAAGTTTTCTAAGTTGCTTTTGGTGCAAAATTATAATTTTTACATTAACATTAATGAAAAAAATATATCTTTAAACGTATAAGAGAAAATTTTAGAAAGGACTTAATTTTAAATGAGTTCTTGCTAATTGACCAGTTTTACATATTCGGCACGACATACATATATATATATATATATATATATATATATATATATATATATATATATATATATATATATATATATATATATATATATATATAGGTCGTGCCGAATATGTAAAACTGGTCAATTAGCAAGAACTCATTTAAAATTTAGTCCTTTCTAAAATTTTCTCTTATACGTTTAAAGATATATTTTTTTCATTAATGTTGATGTAAAAATTTATAGTTTTGCACCAAAAGGAACTTAGAAAACTTACCTAACCTTATTATAACTATAACAATTTATTTTAGCCTAACTCAACTAAATATATTTTAGATTTGTTTACAATAATTTAATACTAAACAAACACAGTGAAATGTATTTTTTTCGCTAGGCTCAGAATGATTTTGGCGAAATTATTGCATACACAAATTTTCACTTGTCCAATATGGCAAGATGAACGTTGCTATTTAAGCCAAGATCGCAAGTTCTGCCTATTCGGCACGATATATATATATATATATATATATATATATATATTGTGTCGAATAGGTAAAACTGGTCAGTTATCATGTTTAAAGATATACTATTTTTCATTGATATTAATGTAAAAATTAATAATTTTGTACCAAAAGAACCTTAGAAAGCTTACGTAACCTTATTACAGAAGGCGCAATTTAATTTAGCCTAATCCAACTAAATATATTTTAGATAAGTTTACAATAATTTAATAGTAAGCAAGCACAATTAAATATATTTTTTTCGTTAGGCTCAGAATGATTTTGGGGAAATTATTGCATACTCAAATTTTAGCTTACCTTATTCGGCAAGAAGAGCGTTGTTATTTAAGCCAAAATCGCACGTTTTACCTATTCGGCACGACATATGTGTGTGTGTGTGTGTGTGTGTGTGTGTGTGTGTCTGTGTGTGTGTGTGTGTGTGTGTGTGTGTGTGTTTAGAATTCACAGAACAGCGAAATATTCACAAATACTAATCTCTGGTCAAAGGAGACTGGAATCTACGCACCTTGGGACAAGGTACGCAATGCTCTGACCACCGTACCGTATTGGACCAATACCTTGGCGTCCAGCCAAGGTATTGCCGAACATCATTATCTCATCTGACTGTTTTCAACATGTCAATGTTGGTTTTCTGTGCCATGGAAAGGTTTCATGCGACTATTGGTACATGCAGGTGACCCATGAGTAAAGATATGAACTTTAGTAACCCATACTTTTTTATCAAAATATCTACGAAAAACTCAACAACACACGGTTTTGACACAATATTTTCTTGTAAGAGGCTAGACTGCCCGATAACAACATAAAATCTGAGGAAATGATGTAAATCAGAATTGGAATTCGTTAGAAGTTTCAAAGTTGCAGTATAAATCTGTATTATAGTTTATTCGCAATTAAGATTTTGCTGGTAAGTTGTGGAAACCATAGTAATAATGTTAAAGACCCTGTCTAACACTGACAGCTGCCCTCCCTCCCTGCTGCTCATACTGCCATTTGCCCTCCTTCCTGCTGATAATACTCAGCTGATCTCCTTCTCTCCCCCCTTCTCTCTCTCCCTTCTCTCTCTTTCCCCTCTGTCTATGCCCTCTCTCTAATTCTCTGCCCTCATTCCCTGTCTGCTGCTAACACTGCCATCTGCTTTCGCATCTTCCCTTCAGCTAATGTTGTTGCCCCCCATCAGTTCCTTCTATGTAGTTTATCCTCCCTGTTGCCTTTTCTCCCTTTTGTTATCACACATTAAAATAGTGGAAGGAAACAAAGAAAAAATATATTATGCCCCATTGTTAACACTGCCAACTGCCCTCCCACCCTCGCTCCTAAAAGTGCCCGTTGCTCTCCGTTACTCCGTGTGCTAACGCTCTCAGCTGCACTCCTTTATATTTGCTAACTGTCAGTTGGACCCCTTCCCTCCCTGTTGCTAACACTGTCAGCTGTCCTCACTTCTTCGCTGCTGCTGACACATTTAACTGCCCTTCCTTCCTCACTGCTGCTGACGCTGCCAGTTGCTGCCAGGGAGTGTGGATAGTATGGGGAATAAGAGTATGGGTGACTTAGACGTTGGGAGGTCGGGAAGAACATGTGAGTAATAAGACTCATGCTCACAGTAAGCTACAGCTACCAGAGTCATCATAGGTATGTTATCTTTACTGTATCTTTTTTTTGTATGAATTTATGTTCACATCCTGTGACTGTCGGTTCCTCAAGACCGCTAACAACACACCAACCATAACGTAAACTAAACTATCTCTGGTCGCTGAGCGAGCAGAGAAAGATATCCCTATATTGCATTACCCCCTTCCCCCAATTCTCCAGTGCACGCGAAAACAATAGTGAAGAGAACGGCGTTAAAGAGGCATTCTCTTGCAATCTCGAAGAGATCAATAACCTAATATATGCCAGCACATTACGTTTGAAGCAAGTCAGGAATGGCTTCATCAAGTTATCTTATTTTTAGGGGGAAGAAAATCAGATGAAGCGATCAGAAATTATCGCACGGAAAACAGGATTTCTATTTTCCTAATTTCTTTCATGATATATGGCAATCTGGGACCTTCATTGGCCAAAACCAGCCCATATTTTTCTATAAGATGGTTATTGTTTCAGATTTAAGTATGCGTATAAGAAATTAAATTTATTTGGGTTTTGGATAGATAACATTTTCTTACTAAGGTCTTAAGGGCACACGGATTTTGTGTGCGCATAAAAGTACATTATATAGATTAAATCCAGGATAACCCAGTAAAGTGGATCACTATGATTTCTTGTGGAAAAGTTTTTATCTATGGCTGGTGTTTATGGCTTGAGTTTGCTGTGTCAGCCTAACCACGATGATTAATCGTAAATAACGATGTTATACACTTCATTCACTATACACTATAAATGCCACTGTATAACTGTAAATCACACGTGAATATTACTTACACATATATAATTTTTTTTTTTTTTTTTCAACAAGTCGGTCGTCTCCCACCGAGGCAGGGTGACCCAAAAAATAAAGAAAATCCCCAAAAAGAAAATACTTTCATCATCATTCAACACTTTCACCACACTCACACATTATCACTGCTTTTGCAGAGGTGCTCAGAATACAACAGTTTAGAAGCATATACGTATAAAGATACACAACATATCCCTCCAAACTGCCAATATCCCAAACCCCTCCTTTAAAGTGCAGGCATTGTACTTCCCATTTCCAGGACTCAAGTCCGGCTATATGAAAATAACCGGTTTCCCTGAATCCCTTCACTAAATATTACCCTGCTCACACTCCAACAGATCGTCAGGTCCCAAGTATCATTCGTCTCCATTCACTCCTATCTAACACGCTCATGCACGCTTGCTGGAAGTCCAAGCCCCTCGCCCACAAAACCTCCTTTACCCCCTCTTTCCAACCCTTTCGAGGACGACCCCTACCCCTCTTTCCTTCCCCTATAGATTTATATGCTTTCCATGTCATTCTACTTTGATCCATTCTCTCTAAATGACCAAACCACCTCAACAACCCCTCTTCTGCCCTCTGACTAATGCTTTTATTAACTCCACACCTTCTCCTAATTTCCACACTCCGAATTTTCTGCATAATATTTACACCACACATTGCCCTTAGACAGGACATCTCCACTGCCTCCAACCGTCTCCTCGCTGCTGCATTTACCACCCAAGCTTCACATCCATATAAGAGTGTTGGTACTACTATACTTTCATACATTCCCCTCTTTGCCTTTGACTCCACATATACCTCAATGCACCACTCACCTTTTTTCCCTCATCAATTCTATGGTTAACCTCATCCTTCATAAATCCATCCGCCGACACGTCAACTCCCAAGTATCTGAAAACATTCACTTCTTCCATACTCCTCCTCCCCAATTTGATATCCAATTTTTCTTTATCTAAATCATTTGATACCCTCATCACCTTACTCTTTTCTATGTTCACTTTCAACTTTCTACCTTTACACACATTCTCAAACTCATCCACTAACCTTTGCAATTTTTCTTTAGAATATCCCATAAGCACAGTATCATCAGCAAAAAGTAACTGTCAATTCCCATTTTGAATTTGATTCCCCATAATTTAATCCCACCCCTCTCCCAAACACCCTAGCATTTACTTCTTTTACAACCCCATCTATAAATATATTAAACAACCATGGTGACATTACACATCCCTGTCTAAGACCTACTTTTACCGGGAAGTATTCTCCCTCTCTTCTACACACCCTAACCTGAGCCTCACTATCCTCATAAAAGCTCTTTACAGCATTTAGTAACTTAGCACCTATTCCATATACTTGCAACATCTGCCACATTGCTCCTCTATCCACTCTATCATATGCCTTTTCTAAATCCATAAATGCAATAAAAACTTCCCTACCTTTATCTAAATACTGTTCACATATATGCTTCAATGTAAATACTTGATCTACACATCCCCTACCCACTCTGAAGCCTCCTTGCTCGTCCGCAATTCTACATTCTGTCTTACCTCTAATTCTTTCAATTATAACCCTACCGTATACTTTTCCTGGTATACTCAGTAAACTTATTCCTCTATAATTTCTACAATCTCTTTTGTCCCCCTTCCCTTTATATAAAGGGACTATACATGCTCTCCGCCAATCCCTAGGTACCTTCCCCTCTTTCATACATTTATTAAACAAAAGTACCAACCACTCCAACACTATATCCCCCCCTGTTAATATGTATTTGAAAGCTTACACTTTATACATAAGTTCCTTTAATATAACAGGTATATATATAAGAAACAAACTTTAACACAATCTTGTCTCTTAATTTCTGTCTAGAAATATTATAAACACTATGTGTATATACACTCAGACAAACCGAGCATCAGTTGGGTTGTTGTTGTCGTAGTCAGCGATTTTCGAGCTTGTAGCAGTGGATGCAGGGTGCCATCCCCCGTTTTCTTGTTGAGTGAGTCACCCAGCTCCCGTTTTCTTTGGGTGAACGCTGGGTGAGCGCCCGTTTTCTTTTGGCTGCCCATCCTCTGTGATTGAGTCTGGAGGGACTCATTTACACTGATTTAAATTGTAAAACACTAGTTTTACAGCTTTTTTCGAAGGACCTTGGCTCGTAGGTTATTTGTACACTGTAGTACAACATATTTGGACCACAGTGTGGCCTTTATCCGGTTCGAGCACGAACAAAATGTTGAGAAATGTAAACTTTAACCAGCTAAGCTTATACATTTTGCATATGCAGACGAGGTCTTGAGGAGCTGTCGAAGTCATTCCTCAACTGGCTGAAATGAGTTATAATTTGTAAGATTATAAATTACCCCTAGGGGGTGTTATGTCAGCATATTTCATTCACTGATTCCTGACAAATTACGTACTTGTTTGGACTCAAAAGTCCGCACCTTACTGCCGACTATAGGTTGATTACAAACTCCTTGCGACTCAAGAACTGCGCAGTCCCCCGTACTACAAGAAATTCGTAACCTACCTTGCTTTTGTAGCGTGAGCTATGATGTTCTTCACACCTTCGACAGATATCAGTGACTTGATAGAAGCTGAAGTGTCCTTGGATGTCCACGTCTTCCATAGCCTAGGAATACGCACACTGGTACACTATGTTCCACAAGATTTGTCTTTATTGTTCACAATCTTATCACTAAAGAAGCTGATCACACCTCTCTTAAGTGTTTATTGTGTTTTGTGAGATACTTTGTTCACACTAACGCACAGATCGTTCTTTGTTGGTTATCCTGGCGTCAATGTCACTCTCAGTAGTGTCAAAAGTAATCTGAAGACGCCACAGCACCCCATGCCGTTACTCCCCTAGGGCAAAGGAAAAGCTGACCTAGTACTTTTACTTCCTTGCCACTTCCTCCATGAAGCAAAGCAGAATGTTTGATTCTTGCTGTCTTGAGCATAGACAACAATGTCCACTATCTTTACCATGGTAATAAAGTGGGAGCAGGATTTTCCTTAATTGTCCTGCTAAGGTAAGAAATGGACTGTCTCTTATTAAGCTACACTTTGCAACACAGGACCGCAAGGAGCGTCGAGCCACGTCGCATACTGGTACTGCATCTGGGATCAATTACTCGCTGTAGCAGAAAACAAGATGCTTGCCCCTTCTGAGAGGGCTGGGCCCCTCAGGGCTGAAAGGGGCTGAAGGGGCTGAAGGGGGCTGATACACCCTTCCTGGAGAAAATTTCTCCACAATACGCTACATAAAATCAGGACGAGGCTTCTTTTGGGGAAAACACATCAGCACTAAAGGTCTAATTAAAGCTGACAGGAAATGCATTCTTTTTTTATTACACAGAATCCAACCAAAAAAAAACGTTTCCTATATTTTATTACACGAATCAGCCATTAAAAATTTGTTTTATTCAGGGAATGAGAACTGTGGAGACGGCATATACAACCTTCGACTTCGACTCCTTTATTTATGGCACTTCCGACTCCGACTCCTATAATTATATATCGATATAGGGAATAAATTTTAAATATACTAATTACATATTTGCTATATGATTGCAAGCATGAAACATACAAGCTCAATAACCTGTTACAAACAATGAGGTTATATTTTTTTATAAAAAGACAATCAAGTATAAAGTAATAGGATGCAAAAAAAAAAAAAGTCTGAAGTACATGCTTTCGTATTGCTAAAAAGAATTCGAAGTTTAAACTACACAAAATTAGAAAGTAATTGAAACCATAAAACAACTTAATAAATGACCATTTTAAAAGAAATGAACTCAGTTATGTACATAACCTTCCTTTTCCAGAATAAATTATTGTTTAATTTATATTATATACAATTTAAATTTATTAGGAGTCAGACTCAGTACATTTTTACCGATTCCGACTCCAGTAACCCACGAATTACTTCCGACTCGAATTCCGACTCCACAGCCCTTCACTGAATGTTGCAGTACATTAAGGGTCATATAGTGCCTGTGAAATGGGAGGTATTCATATTCAATATAAGGAAGGGAAGGCTAAGGCCTCTTCCTTGGATCAAGGTTCTTTCAACACCTTCAGCGGGAAAATATAATACAGTAATGTAAACAATAACAGATTTGTGATTAAAGGTGAAAAAATGGCACCTACATAGTCCATTAATAAAATCAAGCATCTTTTAACTAGGATGCGGGAGTTACGAAGTTTTGAAACCGATCAGAAGAGGTTTACTAAAGTTATCTCATGGAAATCAACTTTGGGATAGATCTATATAAAATTGAGCAGTGGGCTCCTACATTTATTTATTGTTCCTCGAACTGGGTGAGCGGGGAAGACGGGACAGACGAAGAATAGCGCTGGAGAGGAGTGCTCTTAGTCGCAGAAATAGTCAGGGCTTTATCCAGCAGCTAAGGCGATCATGAGAGAGACTTGAGAAACAGGAATAGCAGGCTCCGTTGCGTTGGTCTTGTAGCAGTAGGTTAGTGAATATCAAAATGGTATACAATACCGACAAGTTGGTAAGTAAGAGACATAGGCAACATTTAGGCATCTTTATTCCGAAACGTTTCGCCTATACAGTAGGCTTCTTCAGTCGAGTACAGAAAGTAGGCAGGAGCAGTAGAGATATGAAGGCGATGTAATCTGTCCATCACCCTTGAAGATGTAGATTCAAGGTTGTTATTCCCTCAGCCTGGAGAAGAATTCTGTTTCCTAGCCTGAAACAACGTGAAGAACCAGCAAGTCAAAGATGTTTTCTCTTCTGTACCAAGATGCTATTGTGTTGCAGTGTCTGACAGAGTGATTATCAAATGGTATACAATACCGACAGGTTGGGAGTTAAGACAAATAGGCAACATTTAGGCAACTTTATTCCGAAACGTTTCGCCTACACAGTAGGCTTCTTCAGTCGAGTACAGAAAGTAGGCAGGAGCAGTAGAGATGTGAAGACGATGTAATCAGTCCATCACCCTTGAAGTCGTAGATTTGAGGTTATCAGTCCCTCAGCCTGGAGAAGTTCTGTTCCAAAGTCTGGAACTCACTGGTGAAGAACCAGCGATAAGGTGGAGACTTATATACTGTCGGCAGGAGAGGTGTAGAGTATTAGAAGAAAGAATGTAATCACTGAGAGGTCACATCCCTCTCAGATCCAACCATTCTCTCTTGAAAAAGAGGTCACGTCCCTCACAGTGATTACATTCTTTCTTCTACTATGCTACACTTCTGCCGACAGTACATAACTTCTCCACACCATTCCCAGCCAGCGATTCCATCGACCTTGTTGAACTGTGTGTTGGCTTTACGTGTTTCTCTTTTGAAAATCACCTCTTCCAGCAGACTTTTGGACTACCCATGGGTTCGCCACTTAGTGCCGTCCTAGCGAACCTATACATGGAACATCTGGAAGCCGAGCGTTTCTCCACTATTATTCCCTCTTCTGTCACCTGGCTCCATTATGTTGACGACATTCTCATCATAACTCCCAGACACTTCAGCGTTCAAGCTCTCCAGCACAACCTCAAACAGGTCGAACCCTCAATCCAGTACACACTTGAAGAAGAAATCGACAAAACTCTTCCTTTCCTTGATGTTCTTCTCTGCAAAGCTGACCATGAACTTCGTGTTAAAGTCTATCGAAAGCCTACCAACTAACACGATCTTCTCCACTTCTCTCACCACGACACCAAAACTAAACGTGGTGTAATTATAGGCCTTTTCCTATGCGCACTCAGAATCTGCAGCAATGAGTTCCTTGAGGAAGAATGCACTGTAATTGAATAAATATTTTCTAAACTTCACTATCCTCGTCACTTCATCAGAGACTGCAGACGACGGGCATTAAACATCTTTAACACACCCAGAGAAGACACTACCGAGAAGAGATACATAAGTCCTCCCCACCAACTCCATTGCCAGATACGTTTCCAATATATTTTCCAATACCTCATTCCAAGTATCTACCTCCACATCCACCACCATCAAGGACATTGCCAGTAATAGACAGGACAAGCTTCACTCTTCTGCAGTTGTATATATAATCCTTTGTAATGACTGCAGCAAATTATATGGCGGCGAAACATCAAGAGACCTCCAAACACGTATTTCCGAACACCCGTACGCAGGCAGATCTGACGATTTAAGGAATGCCTGTGTTCAACACCGAAATTCACAATCATTTAATCGACTGCAGAAACATAAGATGTATCGCCAGAGAAGAAAACACTCAATACCACAGAATCCTGGAATCATCACTTATCTGTATATCCAACAACGGCTTCTATAACATAGCTGAACCCCCTTGCCAAGAAACTTCATCGTTATCCCACATAAGAACATAAGAATAGAGGAACACTGCAGAAGGTCTTCACTTCTACTAGTCCAATCAATCACTTTCTAAAACTACCCTAGGTCCTAGACTCTACCACCCTACTCGGAAGATTGTCACATGCAGGTTTAGATCCAACCTACCCATCATTCTCCACCTGACTCTATCGTATAAATACTCATGTACCTTTCACAAAGGTAGATCTGTTTGTGATAAATTAGACACTTGGGTATCAATAATGAGGAAACGTTTCTCTACACAGTGGCTTCATCAGTCCATATAAAGGAGAATGGTGAAGAAGAGGAGGATTTTGAAAAGAATACAGCATATGTGCGAAGAAGTGGCTTATATACTGTAGGGAGGAGAGGTGCAGCAGTCGTAGATGGTATTACATTTGTCCAGTGGGGAAATAGGTCATGCAAGTGAAGAATTCCTTGATTGATGGACTGATCACATCGACTCAAGGCTGACAGAGTGATTACCTGAAACTCCTCCTGTTCTTCACCATTCTCCTTTATATGGACTGATGAAGCCACTGTATGGCGAAACGTTTCCTCATTAAAGATACCCAAGTGTTGTACATGTGTCTAATTTATCAACTTGTCGGTTCTCTGAACTATTCATCTACAGACCTGTTTGTGACTTGATAAACCTCACTGTGTGGGCGAAACGTTGTCAACAAAGATTCACATCATATGTTTATTTTTCCACTGTATCGGTATTTTATACCATTTATTTCCACACCCAGATGTTGCACATGTCTGGTGTTGTGCTCCTCCATTCTTATGCTCTTATGTATCTTCTTAATGCATCAGCGTGAATATTTTGGTGCCGGTAAGAGGCAATCTTTAGTTATTGAATGGAAATTAATATATTTAATAAAATTGGCAAATTGGGACTGATGGCTCCCAATAACGACTATAACTTTGGTTTTTGGAAAATACATCAGGGATGTAAATTTGACGCCGATCAAAAGAGAGATTCTCCAGTTAAAGCACGGATCCAGCAATTCCAAGATTTATTAACTAATAATGGAACGAGCGGGGTTTGAACTCATGGCAAGTGATTTCTAAAGCTCACACGCCAGTAAGTTAAGCAGCTGGAGGAAAGGTTAGCGCACTGGCCTGAATTATTTAGAACTCACTTGCCATGAGTTCGAGTCTCAGCCGTTCCCTGATTCGTTTGCAGTTCTGGTATTACGATTTTGTGACTCATTTATGAACTAATGTAATGCATTCACAAATTTTCCCTCACACAAATTAAAGTTAATTAGTACTATCCTGGCTGTAAGATGTATACTGAAAAGGGAGACAAATATTTTCATGTTAGAAATCCGGTATCAAAATTTCCCACTATCTTTCAGATATAATTAGCAGTTGTGCACCTTCATACTTACATTTCACTCTCCACCGTTGTCCAATTAGAAGGCATCTATTTCTGTGAACGTTTAAAGCTCCGTCGCAGAGGGTTTAGGAAGCTATCGGAGCCATTCCATGATAATGGTAATAGGTTCAACAATTTTGGTCCTAGGACACCTGTACATGCCAACTGTTTTTAGAATCTTGCCCCCTGCGTTGGAAATTTGAAGTAGATCAGATGAAGCCTCTTGTTACAAGCATCATTACAACCACAATATTAATAATCTTTATTTGTTCAAGTACATGATACAACTGATACAAACCTAGCTGATATTATTGGCATACTGCACAGAGCGCCCCTGGTAATGCACAGCATTTCAGACATCTTTGGTTAATCTAGTCCTCCAGTCGGCGAACACCCAGGTACCTACTTACTACTAGGTGAACAGGGACAGCAGGTGTACAGAAATATGCTCAACATTTCATTCCTGTTGGGGGTCGATCAGAACCCCTTGAAAAGTTGGAAGAAAAAAATTCTAGCAAACAACTCAGATTTTCCCTTTCTGGAATCCCTAACTGCAAAGAATATCAAATACTCATTTTCACTCTAGGATCATTATATTTTCCTGGAAAAAAAATGAAAAAGAGTGAGGCAAGCTGGAGACGAAAAAACATATTGAGCCTGAAGAACTGACAATTAAATTAACTGAAGAGAAAATTAGAACAGAGTAATATAGATAAAATAATCTTTGGAAAACGCTGAGTATGCATGAATGAAGTCTGAAAAGTGACGAATAGTTTATAACACATGGTTGTAACTACAGACATAATTAACAAACATGTGTGTCATTGATCAGTATACACATTTATCAGTGTTATAAGTTGTGAGAGGAAGAGAGGCAGGAATTATTAGGGAAGGAGGCTGAGTGTGAAGGAGGGAGGCTGGATTAGGCAGGAAGTGACTGCAGCGTGAGAGGGAGAAAGATTGAGTGAAGCAGGGAAGGTCAAGATAGAGTGAGGGAGGGAAGTAAGAAGGCAAGTTGAGAGAGGGAGGTAGGAAGGCAGGTTGAAAGAGAGAAAGAGGGGGGAAGGGTGAGATAGGGAGGGAACAAAAAAGTGTGAGAGAAGAAGGATGCGGGGAGGGCAAGCATGCAGGGAGTGTGCGAGGGGTGACAGGGAGAGAAGTCAGGAAGAACAAACCGGTTATTGCGGGATGCAATAAGAGGGGTGGAGTGCGCTTCACCAAGCTTTTACCCTCTTTGTTCCCAAGGGTAAAAAAAAAATCCTGAACAGATCAAGACATCAAAACATTTACTGAAATGAAAGGGCAATTTCTGAAAGCCTGTCATATACAACTCGTAAAAAAATGAAACTACGCTATATACATTTATTGATTCAATACGAAGATGCATAAACAGGATGCCAGATTATTATCATGCGTGTACAGCGCAGGTCCCTCAGAGCCGCATCCGTAACTTTCCACGAAAAGTCAAGAAAGTCCTATACAGGAGATTCGCTCTTCTGGAAGACGAGTGGAGACTTTGTGCCGAAATAAATGTGAGGTGCTTCCTCCTCCAGTGTCTGCCGGTGGTGTTTTGTTTGAAATATGTGAGAGGAAACATTCAGGAAAATATTACAGAGCTAGAAGAAAGAAGGTCGTAAAAAATAAGGCATATTGATCGTATGTCGTTTATCGCTTCGTGATAAATGCAGTTGCATTTAAAAATACAATGTAAAATACACAAAAAGTGAGCCTTGTTTTAAAGAAAGTATTTCTTGTTCTGTGCTGTCATTACTTTATATATTTTTTACATGTTCAGCGGCCTTGAAGGTGCCAGGTCCTCTGGAAGCAGAAACACACAGACACATTGACTCGCGAAATCGTAATGATACGATTGCAAACAAACCATATCACGGGCGGGATTAGAATCTGCGATCAGAGAGTCGGTCTGGAGTTTTATGACTCTCTGATCGCGGGTTCTAACCCCGCCCGTGGTATGGTTTACACAGACACAATGTTAAGAGCTGAAAGAATTGTTTAAGCGGTGAAGACTTACGTACACTGAATGGTGAGAGAATGATTGGGGTGGTAGGATCACCGACATTTGCGAATGTGTGCAAATGATTGTGGGAGTGAAGAAATATGTTCGTAATGCCAGAGTATAATTGTAGATAAATTCGATACATGTGCAACACTTTGTATGGACTGATGAAGCCACTGTGTGGCGAAACGTTTCCTCATTAAAGATACCCAAGTGTTGCACAAGTGTCTAATTTATCAACTTGTCGCTTCTCTGAACCATTCACCTACAGTGTAATTGTAGTGTTGAGGGACATATGTGAAAATGATGATGAATGTTGTAATGGTGGAGGAAGGCGTCTGTAGAAACGAAGAAAGAAAATTATTGAAGTGGTTGAGAAATTCTGGTGACAATGTTGGTGAAGAGTTGTGGTGGCGGAACACGTGTATAAAAATGCTAAGAATAACCGTTGGTGGTTGGTGTGGCGAGACAGACTTTAACCTGCGCTTTCCTTTGTCGTACTAACTTGTTCCCTTTATGCACGGGAACAGTGAATACTGATAATAAAAAATTTTAAGCGCCGGTAATAAAAGAAACCTCAAGTGCACGATACTTCTGCTCCTCCCTGTCCACCACCCCCACTGCGCTCTCTCTCTCTCTCTCTCTCTCTCTCTCTCTATCTATCTCTCTCTCTCTCTATATATATATATATATATATATATATATATATAAATATATATATATATATATATATATATATATATATATATATATATCTGTGTACACTCGCATACATGTATTAACTATTTATGTGGTGGAAAGTCAAGTCTGAGCTCCTGGCTCCACCTCTTCGCTAATCGTTACTATGTCACACACTCCTTGCTTCAAGAGCCCTATCGTACCTCTTTTTATACCTATGTATAGATCCTGCCTCTACCAATTCACTCTCCAGGTTGTTCTACTTACTGATTTTTCTAAGACTAAAGAAATACTTCCTAACTTCATTGTGACTCACCTGTTGTCAACTTCCAGCTGTCTCTCAAATAATCTCACTCTTCCCACACTACTCTGCTCGGACCCACATACCCACATACACTCGACCAGATCTGGTCAAGTGTATGTGGGTATGTGGGTCCGAATCTGGCTGTGGAGTGAGAGATAATATTTGCAAATAATTTCGCCTATTTGCGAATTGTTAAGCACACACACACACACATATATATATATATATATATATATATATATATATATATATATATATATATATATATATATATATATATATAATGCAAAAATCTCATCCAGTTCTTCAGAGCTGGGGTGCGTGCCCAAAATACAGCAGGCATTACCCCTGTGAACAACAGCACTGAGTCGCTGGAACAGAAAACAAGCTGCACTGCGATCCCTAGATACTTTGATGAGTCTTCTGCCTAGCTCCAGAAGGAACTTAGATGGCCTCTTTCCTTATGGGCCAAGGATCTTTGAGCCTTTGGGAACAAACATATAATGATGGGCAAATTCTCCATATTTTCTAGATTTTTGGGAGTCCCTGAAGCTAGCGGCTGCCCCTCCTTCCTCCCTGGTGTATTGAAGATAGGTATCAGCCAAGGTAGATGAACATGCGCAGTCCCACACCACCTGCTTACCGCCTGTCCAGGTTTGAAGTGTGATACCATCTGGACGCTTCTCGCTGCCATCAGATCTGCATAGTTGGGGTGGCTCCCTTACTGCTGGGCATCTGGCCGTTGTGAGGCTCCTGGTGATAATGTTATTAGCCTTCTCATGTCTTGCAATCTTTCCCTCTGATTTACGGCACACAAGACCATGGTATCCGAATCGGTCTGCTGCTTCACTGCCGCAAACATACCTGTGTTCGGCGAGAATAGGGGGCGGCAAGTCGAAGGGCAACACCAATGCGGATGGTCAATGGGTCGAGGCGTGTGCCAAGGCTGGTGTGGGAACAGCCAACAGAAAGTCCCCTGCAGCAATGGTTTCAAGTTGGAAAAATTCAGATTCAGGAAGGATATAGGAAAGCACTGGCTTGGTAATAGAGTTGTGGATGAGTGGAACAAACTCCCGAGTACAGTTATTCAGGTTAAAACGTTGTGTAGTTTTAAAAATAGGTTAGATAAATACATGAGTGGGTGTGGGTGGGTGTGAGTTGGACCTGACTAGCTTGTGCTGCTGGGTCTGGTGCCGTGCTCCATCCTTGAGTGGAAGTGACCAAACTGGGTGGGTCATTGGGCTAATCGGGGGTGGGGGGCATGGACCTGCTCTGCATGGGTCAGTAGGCCTGTTGCAGTGTTCCTTCTTTCTATGTTCTTATGAGGAGCTCTCACTGCCAGTAGGTGGGCTCTATCCTTCCCTGACACACTCTGAAGCACTGTTGAGGCTATTTTCTCCACTATCGGGCCATCCCAGTGCGATTGTTTGTAGTTGTTGGGGGAGTAGGTGTAGTTTCAGAGCCCGTTAGATTATCCCAGATCATGGCTCCGTCTATGAACTTTTGGTCCTGGATTCCAATCTTGTCCCTAAGATGTTCAGAGAGAATTGCTGCTACAAGCCCTTTCGATGCAACGCGTGAGGACAGAAAAGCAGGCAGCGCAATCTATGATGACTTGCGGACACCAATGCCTCCAGGTCTGACTGGAAGTGTAGCTTGGTTCCACTGCCCGTCTTCTAGAGTAAGGTTAATAACTATGAATCACCATGTATCTGTGTTACTAATCATATGTAACAATTCAGAATATTACTATTGGCATCTCTATATACTGGTGTCTATTTTTGTTATCTTTTTCTCATTGTATTTCACAGAGGAGTGTATCAGTGAGCACCGCTTGTCTGACAACATATTTACAGGTATAGTCTAACGTTAACACGGAAAAAGAGTGGAGCTGTTGTCAACGAATGTTCTCAGAGGAGATTAGCAAACCACAGTTTATCAGTTTTCGGCATCACATTCTGGACAGGATTCTCCGTTTGGTAATGGAAGAAAATCTTGGTGCTAAAACCAGTTCACCAAACATCGAGTATCCATTTGTATCCCAACTGGTGAAGAATTATGAGGAACTGAAGGCACAGTTGTTAGTAGAACAGAAGAGATCCTCCATAAATCAGGATGGAGAGATGATATGAAGTTTTTGTACCATCTAACACGAGTGTTTAGATTATTTCAAGAAAATTGGCACTTTCCTTTGATTAACTTTCAGATAATTCAGAACATCAGCAATGTGAGGTGGGATTCAAGAGCCATTCTAGCTATTCTTGCATTGATTCTTATACCTATAAGATAGAAGACCTTGGAGAAGATATGCAGATTCATTTCATACACCTGTGCAGACTATTGGTTTACTGATCAGATGTACGGTGAAAATGACTTCAAGAATTTGTCAGAAATATTGAAAACTTACAAACAAGCACTGAACTCATTGAAAAATCACTGGAAACAGGAGACGTCAGCACTCAATATACCAAGAATTAATCAGTGTGCTGAACGTGCAAAGTTATGCAGGAACTGCATGCTGCATGCAGAAACAAAAGCAAACTGCAACTTCGGTTTATTCTGAACGCTAAGTAGTAATATATGTACAAACATGATAATGAAGCTGTAAGCTGTTTCATTTGTTATTAATATTACATGCAATATGCATTCAAGTTACTTGTTTTCATTACTGTTTTTTTTTTCATTTAGAGGTGACATTTTCTAAAAAGATATTGAAATGAAAGGTCAGTTGTTTGTTTTTTTGGCAAAAATTCACCTGATTAAGGTACAGGAATATTACGGCCGAGTCCCACCAAGGCAGGGTGGCCCGAGAAAGAAAAAGTTTCATTATTCACTCCATCACTGTCTTACCACAGGGATGCTTTACAGAAATTGTGTAAAAACAAAGATCAATAGGAAAAATGTGCAGAAGAAAAAACATATGATGGTATTTTATGCTAACAGTCGAAGTGCAAGAAATAAAATTAATGAACTACGTTTGGTAGCATGTGCTGGGAACTTTGATATCATTGCATTAACTGAAACGTGGTATGATTTAAAGAGTCGGGATATGACTGCTGAGTGTAATATTCAGGGATTTAAGTTGTTCAATGTGGATAGATGTAATGGGAAGGGGGGAGGAGTTGCATTATATGTTCGAGAAAGTATTAATTGTTGCATAAAACAGGTTTAAAAATAGATGGAGCAGTAACAGAATCTGTTTGGGTAGAGTTCGTGGAGGGTCAAGAAAAACTAATTCTAAGTGTAATATACCGACCTCCAGGCTTCGATCACTATAGAGGGAGACTTCTTTGGGACGAAATTGTTAGGGTTTCTGGACACAATAACTTAGTCATAGTAGGGGACTTTAACTTTAGTCAAATTGACTGGAATTCTTTGACAGGTAATCTAGAGTCCAGTGACTTAATGGAAACAGTTCAGGACTGTTTTCTGAAGCAGAGCGCAACAGAGCCTACCAGGGGTAATAATTTGCTAGACCTAGTCTTGTCAAATAAGGAAACACTCGTGAATAATCTAGAGATCATTCAAGAGCTTGGCGCAAGTGATCACAAGTCCATCACTTTCAGCATTAACTGGGAATGCAAGAATACTGATAATACAGTAAAAATCCCTGATTTCCGTTCTGCCGACTATAATGGACTTAGGGAACATCTGTCTAATCTTGATTGGGGTTATCTAGCTAATGATTTTATTGGCGATGATCTTACTTATGAATATGAAGGGATCTGCTTTTATGATTTTTTTTAATAATGTACACAGTACCCAGAGTATATACATTTCCCAGAGAGATATTAGGTCTAATAATAACGATCCCAAATGGGTTAACAGGGGGCTAAAGCATCTATTAGGGGAGAAAAGGGGAATTTATGGTCGCATCAGAAGAGGAGAGGTTAACCTTACTGACCAATATGTTCAGCTTAAAAGAGAAGTAAAAAAGGGGATTAGAAAGGCTAAACGTGACTGTGAAATTAGAGTTGCTAGTGAATCAAAGACTAATCCAAAGAGGTTCTTTCAAGTGTATAGGACGAAGGTGAAGGAAAAAGTAGGACCTCTGAAAATTGGGAATGGACAGCTGATGGATAACGAACTGGAAATGTGTTCCTTATTTAATGACTATTTTTTGTCAGTTTTTACACAGGAAGATGTAAATGAGATTCCAGTAATTAACAATTATTTAGTTCCTGATGAGGGAACATGGTTATTAAACAGATAGACAAACTGAAGCAAAATAAGTCCCCAGGACCCTATGAGTTGTTTTCCAGGGTACTTAAGGAATGCAAGATGGAGCTTAGTCAGCCATTAACGAGTGTGTTTAATGCGTCCCTCCTTACCGGTGTTGTGCCAGAGTTGTGGAAGATGGCTAATGTGGTTCCAATATTCAAATCAGGGGATAAGTCCGTTCCTTCAAATTACCGTCCAATAAGCCTGACATCTATAGTGGGCAAGTTATTAGAATCAATTATAGCTGACATTATTAGAAATCACCTTGAAGAGCATAACTTGATAAATGAATCTCAGCATGGATTCACGAGAGGTCGTTCCTGCCTGACAAACTTCCTGACGTTCTTCAATAGAACATTTGAGGCAGCTGACAGTGATAAGGAATATGATATTGTTTATTTGGATTTTAGTAAAGCCTTCGATAGAGTACCTCAAAGGAGACTCTTGAAAAAAGTGGCAGCTCATGGTATAGGAGGTAATGTTCTAGCATGGATAGAGGCATGGCTTACCAATAGAAAGCAGAGAGTTTCCATTAATGGAGTGAAATCTGAATGGGGATTAGTCACTAGTGGCGTTCCACAAGGATCAGTTTTAGTCCCTCTCTTGTTCATAATTTAGATTAATGACCTTGATGAAGGGATTACGAGTGACATGAGTAAGTTTGCTGATGATACAAAGATAGGCCGTATAATTCACTCTGAGGAGGATAGCAATGAACTCCAGGAGGATTTGGACAAATTAATGTCGTGGTCTGAAAAATGGCAGATGAAGTTCAATGTCGATAAGTGTAAGGTACTAGCCCTTGGTAATGAAAATAACCCTCGAAGCTATAATCTAGGTGAAGTAGAACTTGATCATACAGAATGTGAAAAGGACTTGGGAGTCATGGTGAGCAGAAATCTAAAGCCAAGACAGCAGTGCCCTAGTGTGCGCAACAAGGCCAACAGATTACTTGGATTTATCTCAAGAAGTATAAGTAACAGAAGTCCAAAAGTTATTTTACAGCTCTATACATCACTAGTGAGGCCTCATTTAGATTATGCTGCTCAGTTTTGGTCCCCTTACTACAGGATGGATATAGACTCATTAGAGAACATACAGAGAAGAACGATTAAAATGATTTACTGTGTAAGGAACCTCCCGTATGAAGATAGACTTGAAGCCTTAAAGCTACCCAAGGTCCTAGCCTCTATCACCCCACTGGGAAGATTGTTCCACGCATCCACAACTCTGTTAGAAAACCAGTACTTACCTATGTCCTTTCTAAATCTAAATTTATCCAACTTAAATCCATTATTTCTGGTTTTTACCTGGTTCGACACCCTCAGTGCTTTATTAATATCTCCCTTGTTTATGCCCATCATCCACTTACACACTTCAATGATATCTCCCCTCATTCTACGCCTCTCCAGAGAGTGGAGATTTAAGAAGAGACTGGACAAATATATGAGTGGGAGGGGCTGGGTTTGAATGATGTCATTGGGTACGGGAGTTATTTGGTAGGTAAGACACATAGGCAACAATTAGGCAACTTTATTCCGAAACGTTTCGCCTACACAGTAGGCTTCTTCAGTCGAATACAGAAAGTAGGCAGGAACAGTAGAGATGTGAAGACGATGTAATCAGTCCATCACCCTTGAAGTCGTAGAATTTGAGGTTGTCAGTCCCTCAGCCTGGACAGTAGGCTTCTTCAGTCGAACACAGAAAGTAGGCAGGAACAGTAGAGATGTGAAGACGATGTAATCAGTCCATCACCCTTGAAGTCGTAGAATTTGAGGTTGTCAGTCCCTCAGCCTTGAGAAGTTCAGTTCCATAGTCAGGAACTATCTGAAGATCAAGCGAACGAACGAACGAACAAGTGCAGGTAAGATCCCAATGGGATGAGCTGGGAAGACGGGACAGACGAAGAATAGCGCTGGAGAGGAATGTTCTTAGTCGTAGAAATAGAGCCAGGGCTTGACCCAGCAGCAAAGGCGAAGTTTTTAGATATCTTAATTGTTATTGGAAACAGAAGTTTTTAGATATTTTAATTGTTATTGGAAACAGGAATTTAAATTCAAAATATAAAGAAAAACAACAAATAACTGCTATTATGCACACTGTTATTCTTCACATCATGACAGAGTAAATGTTTCTGTATTTTCATCCATGTTTTGAGAGCTCTGCCTACTTGAAGCCCAGAGTTCATAGAGAAAGAGATTTATGAAATATTAAATGATCTTAAATACCCAAAAAGTTTAATTGACTAATCTTTTAAAATTACTAGAAATACATTTTACAATGCGATAAAAGTCAATCATATTCAACCAAGAATATGTTGGTTATTCTTTACCTTGAAAGCCTTTATATACCTTCTTAAGAATTTGAAAATAGAATTTTCTTTAAAAATCTCGATACGAGAAAAATAAGTTGATTAAGAATTCCCCCTCAAAAATGCTGATAGCTATGTCCACAGGATTCCTTAAAAAAAATAAAAAAAAGTTTAATACAGCCAACCTATAAGAAGCCTTGAACTAAGATTATAACATCATAAACATAGCATTAGAACTGGACAAGAGTCTAATGCTCTGTTTACTCATGTGAGATATTTTAACCAATAAATGGTTTTCAAAAGGCCGAGAAAATTTTATCAAGCATGGTCCATGGTTGAGGGAAACAATCTCATTAAGTTTCATAAAAAAGTAATTACTTTAATATGAATATTAGTTCAGGGATATATAAATTAGATTCATTTATAATTAACATAATTTGTGAGGAATTTAATCTATGTCTGACATGTCCGTCATAAATTTCATTTGACATACTGAGTCAGGTGCAAGGTCATATGGGAGGCAACATCTCAGCCTTATGAACCTTCTGCTGTTCTATAATTTTTACAGTTCGTTGATAATCTGTGATAAATCAGTACACACAAGTCAGTGTGTAGGTAATTTCACAGAGTCCTTAAAAGACAGTGTCAGGTCACCATCACCACTAGCCATAATACGTTTCTGCTTGCAATGGTGTGTTACAGGTTCCCTGCTGAAGAGCTCAAGTACTGACCCTCCCACCCAGAGACCATTACTAGTAAGCAGTCGAGTAAATTACCACTAAGTCCCCACTGGATGTAGAATTTTCACAAGACATCATTTGCTCTTATAAGCTATTTTCCAAAAATGTTCAAAGTTAATAGAACCGAAGCTAAACATTAAACATGACAGCCTGAGATTAAGTCTACACTAGACATAACGTGTAGACGACAAAGGCTTTTAAAGACTGAGTGCTCATACTGACAGTTAAAGAATAATAGATGTGCAAGTGTTGCTTCATGTTTAAAGGATATGATAAACCCCACTAGTACGTCTTTCCTTGTCAGATTGTAATGGATAACCGCATTAATCAACTCAGAGCGAGAGCTGTGCTGGCAGGTAGCCAAGTTTAAGAACCTCCCATCGTTTGTTAACCAGCACTTTGCAAGTCATGGTTGGTCATCTGTGAGTCATAGCTCATGGCCCCTGCCTCTTCGCTGGTCACTACTAGGTCCACTCTCTCCTTGCTCCTGGAGCTTTATCGTTCGTCTTCTTAAAGCTATTTATAGATCTTGCCTCTTCTACTTCACTTTCCAAATGGTTCCACTTCCTGACAAATCTAAGATTGGAGAAATGCTTCCTAACATCCCTATGACTCATCTGAGTTCTTAACTTCCAGCTGTGTTTTCTTGTTCCTATGAAACATTCTGTCCCTATCCACCGTATTAACTCTTTTCAGTATTTTATACGTTATCATGTGTTCTCTCTATCTCTCCTGTCCTCCAGTGTCTCCTCATAAGATATACATACCTCTTAACTCCGGAACTGGTCGTGTTGCAAACTTTGGCACTTTCTATAGCATCTTGACGTGTTTGACGAGGTGAGGGTTCTATACTGGTGTTGCATACTCCAATATGGGCTTAACATACACAGTGTACAGTGTCTTGGATGATTCATTACTTTGATGTCGAAATGTTATTCTTAGATTTGCTAGGCGTCCATATGCTGCAGCAGTTATTTGGTTGATGTGCGTCTCAGTGGATGTGTCCAGTATAATGCTCACCTCAAGATTCTTTACCTTGAGTGAGGTTTGCAGCCTTTATTGTGTGTGTGTTTGTGTGTGAGTGTGCGTGCGTGTGTGTACTCACCTAATTGTACTCACCTAATTGTGGTTGCAGGGGTCGAGACTCAGCTCTTGGCCCCGCCTCTTCACTGATCGCTACTAGGTCCTCTCTCTCTCTGCTTCCTGAGCTGTATCATACCTCTTCTTTAAACTATGTATGGTTCCTGCCTCCACTACTTCACTTGCTAGGCTATTCCACTTCCTGACAACTCTATGACTGAAGAAATACTTCCTAACGTCCCTGTGACTCGTCTGAGTCTTCAGCTTCCAGTTGTGATCCCTTGTCCCTGTGTCCCCTCTCTGGAACATCCTATCTCTGTCCACCTTGTCTAGTCCCCGCAGTATCTTGTATGTCGTTATCATGTCTCCCCTGACCCTTCTGTCCTCCAGTGTCGTCAGTCCGATCTCTCTCAACCTTTCCTCGTACGACATTCCCCTGAGCTCTGGGACTAGCCTTGCTGCAAACTTTTGTACTTTCTCTAACTTCTTGACGTGCTTGACCAGGTGTGGGTTCCAGACTGGTGCTGCATACTCCAGTATGGGCCTAACATACACAGTGTACAGTGTCTTGAACGATTCCTTATTAAGGTATCGGAACGCTATTCTCAGGTTTGCCAGGCGCCCGTATGTTGCAGCAGTTATTTGGTTGATGTGTGCCTCCGGTGATGTGCTCGGTGTTATGGTCACCCCAAGGTCTTTCTCCCTGAGTGAGGTCTGTAGTCTTTGTCCACCAGCCTATACTCTGTCTGGGGTCTTCTTTGCCCCTCCCCAATCTTCATGACTTTGCATTTGGCTGGATTGAATTCGAGAAGCCAGTTACTGGACCACATGTCCAGCCTGTCCAGGTCTCTTTGCAGTCCTGCCTCATCCTCATCCGATTTAATTCTTCTCATCAACTTCACATCATCTGCGAACAGGGACACTTCAGAGTCTATTCCTTCCATCATGTCGTTCACATACATCAAAAATAGCACTGGTCCTAGAACTGACCCCTGTGGGACCCCGCTCGTCACAGGCACCCACTGTGATACCTCTTCACGTACCATGACTCGTTGCTGCCTCCCTGTCAGGTATTCCCTGATCCATTGTGTGTGTGTGTGTGTGTGTGTGTGTGTGTGTGTTTACTCACCTCGTAGTTGCAGTAGTAGAACAATAGCCCCTGGGCCCACCTCTCCGCCTGCCATTATCCGAGTTCATTCTTTCCTGGCTACTGAGACTTATCATATCTACTCTTGAATCATTGTATGGATCCTGTGTCTATCACTTTGCTGTCTAGATCATTCCACTTCCTGACTACTCTGAGGCTAAAGCGGTAATTTCTAACATCTCTGTGACTCACGTAGAGTCCGCCCTGTCCACCCTGTCAGTTCCTCTCAGTATTTTGTACCTCATGATCATGTCAGCTATAATCTTTCTGTCCTCTGATGTCGTCAGATTTAGCTCTTCCAGGCTGTCCCTATAGTTCATTCCCGTTTGCTCTCACTTTTCACAGCTTCTTTACATTCCTTATCAGATGCGGGTTCCGTACTGGTGCTGTATACTCCAAGATGGGCCTGACATATGCCGTGTATAGCGTCGTGAATGCTTTATGAGATTCCTGAAAACAATTTTTAAATTTGTTAGTCTCTCATTTGATGTAGAAGTTACCTAGTTGTGTGCCTCAGGGGAAATGCTAGGGACTTTGTTCACTCCGTGATCTTTCTCTTTCAGGAAGTTTTGTAGCCTTCACTGTTCTAGACCAACTTTGCCGATTTTCATAACTTTGCGTTTGTTTGGGCTTAATTAATTCTAGCAACCGCTTGTCAGAACATTGATGCAGTTTGTCCAGTTTAATTTGTACTATTAATATTATTATTATTATTATTAGTGGAACACTAAACCCGTAGCGTCATACTGCGCCTGGCAGTGGGAGGCATTCAGGGTCGATTCAGGGAAGAGTTGGTCCGATCTTTTAGACCAACAACCCCTTATCTCCTTCAAGGAACCTTCCTCGAGAGGAGATTCATTTGTTGTCTTTCCTTGTTCACTCCTGCGTGCCTGTGCGTATGCGTGCATGCTTGTGTGTGAACACATGGGTACGTGCGTGCGAGTACCCATGTTCATACATACGAGTGAGTGCAATGTTATATTGTTCATACATAAGTTTTATACAATTTTCCGTGCGAGTGGAGACCACACTGGTTATTACCAACGTGTCCCAGTATATTACATTGGATCGCGACGGCCTCCAACACAGCGCCAGATTTAACGTGTAATTAAGCAGTCATAACAGAGGTGGTGCAGGAGACACTTGTGTTTATTCTCTCCTGCGCTTGACTAAACGACTCTTTGTCACGCACCTAACTGCTCTTCGGGGCACGTCTGGTGACCTTCATAATGATGCTGACTTCAAGGCTGAGTTAATTGCATAGAGCCTTAGACACTAGGTCAAGGGATCAAGAATTTGCATCGTCAAGGTTTGCCAGATAAATTGACCTCAGACTGAATTGTGGAAGTGCATATTATACTAAGTACAGCTTTGTGCCAAACAGAAGGAAATTATTGTGCAAACGTTATGTGCGTGTTTTTTGCTCACTTCCGAGACATACAGGTTAAATAAACCACGGTACTGGTGGGGTTTGAACCCATAGTGAGTCTTAAAACTCCTGGCTGTAAGCAACGAGACGCGGCTCACATTACTGATGGTAAGTAAATGAGTTCATGGACAGAAGATAAGCATCAGGGCCAGTTCGAATTAAGCACATGAATTTTTGAAGAAAACGTAAACTTAAACACACAGCTCGGAAACTTTATTAATAGATGTCATTTCATTATGATACCAATTTTTATCAAATCTTAGACAATATTTGAATAAATATACACGAAGTATTACCCGATACAAATGATGTAACAAAGAGCTACACAAGATTTTAAAATAGCATAATTCAACAAAAAAATTGTCATGGTATTTAAATGTCAGATAGAACAAACTATGGCATTCTAGTAAAGTACTATTTCTCATTGTCTAGTAATTAATAGTTAATTTTACGGCTGCCTGAAATGCTCGACATAACACTGGAGTAATTTACATGTAGTTTATTTATGTAAATTACTACAATGTCAATTGTATACTGTACCCTATTTTATAGAAATAAAATTATTTGTAAAGGGCAGCAGCGCAGATGAATGAAGGTGGGTAAAGGCGACATGACCCTTGACATCAAGTCAGGCAGGTGGGGAAGAGGCTCCACCAGTCGAAATCAACTTATAATCTACGATGCAAGTGGAGGTAAGTTTACCAGTACGGGTCCTGGCTCGGGTCGTCTCCTCGTGGTGACCCGGCAGAAATCTATTATGCTTCAGCTTCATGTTGTTCCAGACTATGGAAAAGAAGTCTTCTCCAGGCTGAGGGACTGACCACCTCAAAACTACCTCTTCGAGGGTGATTACACCATTTCCATATTTCTGATACCAAACTGTTGCACGTTTCTTACTTATCAACTTTCCGGTACTATATACCATTATTATATTCACAACTCATAATTTATGTTAAGGTGTTTATTAAGTTGATTAGGCCCGACGCCAAGCATTGCTATTCAGTCTTCATCTGAAGGAAGTAGTTGTGCCTCAGCCTATTTCATGAGGTTAGTGTGTGTGTGTGTGTGTGTGTGTGTGTGTGTGTGTGTGTGTGTGTGTGTGTGTGTGTGTGTGTGTGTGTGTGTGTGTGTGTGTGTGTGTGTTACAATAACATGCTGTCCAATGCTTGTATGCAAGTCCCTGGCTATCTTCCCAACATGACTGCTTTCGTAGCCATCACAGTGAACGGTGTAAACCCCAGCTTTACTTTTTTTCTTGAAGGAGCTGCCTTCATTAACGCAGTTATGTCGCTGAGAGTGAAACACATAGTAGTGGCCACAGTGAAATTAGCTTTATGGAAATGTTCCGCAGCGTTTTCAGGAAATGTGAAAGTTGGAAAAACTTGGAAGTTATTGTTATTTCCTTCTGTTCTTGGAGTACTTACCCTTTTAGCAGTATTTCTGAAGTGTTGTGTGAAAGTAGCAGTGAAATGCAGTATAGCTAATTAAATTTGTGTAAAGTGCTAAACCCATGTGGGGTATTCAGCTTAAGGAATTTTGGTGGTGGAATCGTCGGTCCGCTAATGTAAGACGGATGGGCTACGCTAAACATCACAGTTGAACATTAATAAATGCTGTCACTAGCTACCACTACCACTAATACTACTTCTGCTATGTGCATAATCTATTACGGATCAAATCCCAAAACCACTGTAAATCTAAATTACAACTGAATAAAAAAATAAGAGTGGCGAGGAAGCCGCCTCAACACTGTCTTCTGACAGTGGTGAGGCGTGTCAACAACAACTGCTACATTGTATAACAATAGAAGTCTACAGCCGAAGCATTACTAAGTGTCATAATATTATTAGTCAGTGTAGTGCACAGTGTTGGTTATCATCATAGATCACAAGGGTGCGCAAACGCTGCAACTCATTATCATGCATCACACGAGTACTGATAATGTTTACGTTAATATCTTACGTCACTCTAGTACTGATAATGTTTACTTTAAAATCATACGTCACACTGGTACTGATAGTGTTTAGGTTAATATCATACGTCACTCTAGTATTGATAGTGTTTAAGTTAATATCATACATCACAATAGTATTGACAAGCAAGGTAATATCACATGTCACACAAGTATTGGGAAGGTGCTGGGTAATATCACAGGATGAAACGAGTATTAAGACGATGCAGGATAATATCGTAAGTCACTGGAGTATGCGAACGTGCAGGGTAATATAAATCACACGAGTATCAGAATCTACAGAGTAATATCATACGCCGCAAGAGTATAAGACGCATTGTAATATCATATATCGCACGAGAATGATAGAAGGCGCAGGGTGACATCATACGTAGCCCGAGGATGATAGAAGGCGCAGGGTAATATAAGTTGCAGAGAAAGTCACTTATAATTTAAGTGAAGCTAGAATAAATACATGGAAAGACAACTATTTCGTGATACGAGTTAATTATTTTCATGTAAGGTCAGCAAATTAGTGCTAACTCTATAATCAGGTTACTCGGGAGAAAGAACCAGACGTTTTGAAACACATCAGTGACATATTTATGTTCGTCAATGTTTGCGGTAGCGATAGTAAGAAAAGCCTCCAAGAGAATTAGAAGAGCAAAATTATAAATAAACGATGGTTAAAAGACATGAACAGGGATGGGAGGAGACGAGTATTCAATAAAAAATAATGAAAATTATTTTTATTTATCTTTGCTCTTCTGTAATTCTCCTCGAGGCCTCTCTTACTACTGCAAACATAAATGATTATAAATATGCCACTGATGTTTAAAACTTAAGTTTTAAACCATAATAGCATGAATGGCGATGAGCCATGATGATTTGGAGCAAATTGGTGGGTGTTCCAGGAAGTATGTCTGACATGTTGGCCTTGCTGCCGTGTACCTCCTTGTCTGCTACACTCTCTCTGACCTGCACCTGTATAATAGATGAGGTGGCAAGGCTTTGTAGTGAGTTCCACGCTAAGCATCATTCACAAATATCAATTAAGCCAATTATTCTCCAGTTAATATTTGTTCTCCAGTTATTCTCTTTTCCTGTTCTCTGTTACAGTATAACTCTTTCACCTCCTCCCTCTTTTCAGTTTCACAGAGGCATACAAAAGCACTGGAAGAAGTGATTGGGTGTCAGCGGTTTAAAGAACCGTTGGCCATGTTTCTTTGCACTTGCTGCCCCTATTTACCTAGCAATAAGTAGGCCCCTAGCTGTTAGTAGAATGTTGTGGGTTGCATTCTGGGGAGTGGTAGTATACTTTAGATAGTGTTGGGCTTTGGAATGAGCTGAGGTAGAATAACACTTCTTAATGTATAAAACTGAAGTGGGTAATGAAAAAAAGACACATGGGGTTCTTACGTATCTTAGTACAAAGTACTACGCATAACCCAAGTGTTGGCAGAATATCCTACATAATTAACATTCCATAATGGCGCTAAACTTGTTGATAGTGACTTAGATGCGATTTTGGGCTGACTGTCACCTGCCCATACTATTCTGGAACCTGCCTTCTGTAAACCTTGAAGGATACTCTAACGAAGTAATTATGTTTCGTAAATATTGTAACGAAATTACTAAGTTCCGAGAATAATGCTGGCGCATATTACACAATGGCTCACTAGCACTAGTTACATGTACAAAATAGTGGGGCTTCGACATTCCCCCCTTCTACCGGCCTCTTAGCCTGCAGGCAAAACATTATTATCTGTACTCTCCACTACAGAGGACCATTGCACACTAGGGCATCACAGGTAAATATGAGAGCACAAACAAATAAGATAACCTATGACCTAAAAATTGCCGCAAAATACGATCCTCCTACTCAAACCACACCAACCGTCTTCCATCACCGCTCTTCTAGAACTATCTCCTGAACACCTCTCCTACATGCTGCCTCTCCTGGCCACTCTGACTGACCAGGTCCAATACGCGTCCTATTTCAGAATAAAATCCGTACAGGAACATTATTTTAATGGACATTTTTAATTCGCATATTTTTTACAATGCCCTGGGTAGTAGATACGCATATACTACATGAAAGGTGAGAGGGCAGGATGTCGGTAGCTGGCGCTGGGCTGGGCTGGCTCTCTCTCTCTATCTATCTATCTATCTATCTATCTATCTATCTATCTCTCCGGCTCTGTGGCTTGCTCTGTGGCTCTCTCTCTGGATCTGTGGCTTTCTGGATATGTGGCTCTCTGGTTCTGTGAGTCTCTCTCTCTCTCTCTCTCTCTCTCTCTCTCTTGGGACCGGCCATGCGTCGGACACACTTCCTTACCCCGGAGATAATTTTTTTCCCCTCAACCTTCCGGTTGCAACATTGCCTCATGCCTGACGAAACAAAAAAGTGTTTAAGGCCTTGTTATGCAATGTTTAGGGCACTTGTTTGCTAATATATTGCACATTAATTTATATACATAAAACGTACACACTCGCTTACATACACATTCATGTGCAAAAGTGTACATACATGCACGAACACATTCCCAGCATATATGCACACACATATACACAAACACATGAATACCTACACAAAAGTGTACATTCGGTCATATGCACAAACATACATGTAGACACGTATACATATTTTTTTAATTTTTTGTGACCACCTTATGCGTATTCTGAGGTAGAGAGGGCTGGGTATGCGAGGTACAGGGATACTGTTCTCCGACTGAAATCTATCTAGTTTGTACTGTTATAAACATGGGGAAGCACTAAACTCGTCACATAATGCGTTTGATACGAGGAAGGGAAACTAACTCCAGATCCTCGTATTAAGAGCCCATCACCATGATTAAGGTATACCTCTGCAATATTTTCAAGTCTTAGAAGAAGTAACTGATTTTGAGAATGATTTTGCAGAAGAGTCCACCTTATTCTCCGTAGCTATGGCAGCCCTTGACGGGAGTACCTTCATCCTGGTGAAGGGCTCTTGATCCAAGGAATTGAATTATTATTATTTTAATTAAAACTAAGCTTCAATTTCTTAGCCCACCAAGGTCAAGGAACTGAAGCTGTCTTTTCCTTCTGCAAATTAGATCTCCATCTGAAGCGCTATATGATAGTTAAGGTTCAGTGTGTAATAATAATAATAATAATAATTTCATTTTTTAAATGTTTAAAAACGATAGTGTTGAACTTTGCATTCGGTGGAAGTTGTATTTTGAATTACATCATACCTCCAGAGTGCGCTTGCTACCCAGTAATTGCAATAGGAATTTAGTCAGGACTTTCTCAACTGTCGAGCAAGAATCGTTCCCCGGCCGTCCGCTGCAAGTTTCACTATTGATCGATCTTGAGGCGAAACCCGTGGGTAACTGACAGCTGTCAAGTTATTTCATATATAGCAATTTCAGTATATTTAATAATAATAATAATAATAATTATTATTATTATTATTATTATTATTAAATATACTGAAATTTTTGTGGTTTGCATCTAATATACAAAATAATACGCTATATATGAAATAACTTGACAGCTGTCAGTTACCCACGGGTTTCGCCTCAAGATCGATCAATAGTGAAACTTGCAGCGGACGGCCGGGGAACGATTCTTGCTCGACAGTTGAGAAAGTCCTGACTAAATTCCTATTGCAATTACTGGGTAGCAAGCGCACTCTGGAGGTATGATGTAATTCAAAATACAACTTCCACCGAATGCAAAATTCAACACTACCGTTTTTAAACATTTAAAAAATGAATAACTATTAAATAATTATTATTAAGATGAATAATTATTAAATAATAATAATAATAGAAGAATAATCAGAAGAATAAAATTACTGTTACTGTTAATTATTTATTTTATTATTTTTATTATTTATTACTAAATCATGCTATTATATAACCCTGTTCTACCATCTTTATGGTCTTGACAATTCTTATCGTATTCTCTATACTTTAGTTAGAACTAGCAATTACGTGTTTCAATTTTAATATGCAGCTTTTCTCATTCGTAAATATCCTTATATTTACTGGGGTAGAACAAAATCTGAAGGGGTAGTACATAGTCTGGGGAATGAGAGGTAATTAGGTACAATACAAGAACAGGTAGGGCAAGTGCAATTTCTTGAATCAAGAGCCCCCTCATCTGCATCAAGGAAACTCCCTTCGGGGGTCAAAAATATTATAATCACACGATGATAAATAAGTGTCACTTATCCAAGCAATTATATATATATATTTGTTGTTTTTTTCCTGTAGATACCATACCGTGGTACCTTTCGCTCAGCTGCAAAATATTTAAAGCAAGCCGTTCCTTTATAGGCTTTATCGTTTGTCCTGTGTATAGTAAAGTTTCATTTATACAAACTATGGACTCGAGAACTTTTTTCCAAACTCTGGACTCAGGAATTTTTTTCCAAGCTATGGACTCAGGAACTTTTCTGCCAGATTCATAGTAGTAAAAAACACAGTTTAAAAGATATACCCATTTTGTGTATATCCATTAAGTTAGTTGAGGCTCGTCAGGAAACAAGACAAGTGTTTCATAATGCGGGTCATACATGATGACCCGCCGTTGGTCATCTGACCCAGATCATCTGATTGAGGCCTTCAGCTGGCTTACCGGTCCACCCCTTTAAATATTATGGTCATAGTTATAACCATTCATTAGTTATCCTGTGTATATCAATAAACAAATTGTTAGATACATTGTGTGAATGTCTGACCAACACTTAAAACTTTCAGCATTCAATAGTTGTAACTTTCCTATATTATGCATAACCATTCTCTAAAAATTACATTGTTGAATTATCTTCAGTTTTACACGTAAATTTCATGTTACACACACGTGAGAGTACACGGACACACAAGCACGTTTACTATCGACAAGTGCCTTTGACAATCATAACTAACACAACAGACCAAGTAATGAGTAATGACATTATCATCTCGAAGAAATTAAGTTAATATTTGACCTACCTGTGTATCGGAATTGGCTAAAATTTGAGTATAATTTTGTCACAGTGGTTATTTTGTTTCTATATATATATATATATATATATATATATATATATATATATATATATATATATATATATATATATATATATATATATATATATATATATATATGTCGTGCCGAATATGTAAAACTGGTCAATTAGCAAGAACTCATTTAAAATTAAGTCATTTCTGAAATTTTCTTTTATACGTTTAAAGATACAATTTTTTCATTAATGTTAATGTAAAAATTTTTAATTTTGCACCAAAAGAATCTTAGAAAACTTACATAACCTTATTATAACAAAAGCAATTTATTTTAGCCTAACCCAACTAAATATATTTTAAATACGTTTACAATAATTTAATACTAAACAAGCACAGTGAAATATATTTTTTTTCGTTAGGTTCAGAATGATTTTGGCGAAATTATTGCATGCACAAATTTTCACTTGTCCTATATGGCAAGATGAACGTTGCTATTTAAGCCAAGATCGCAAGTTCTGCCTATTCGGCACATTATATATATAATATATATATATATATATATATATATATATATATATATATATATATATATATATATATATATATATATATATATATATATATGTCGTGCAGAATAGGTAAAACTTGTCAATTAACAAGAACTCATTTAAAATTAAGTCCTTTCTAGAATTTTCTCTTATACGTTTAAAGATATATATTTTTTCAGTTATGTTAATGTAAAAATTAATAATTTTGTACCAAAAGAACCTTAGAAAACTTTTATTAAAACAATGTCATACACGGGGGTAAGGAGCGAAATAATAATGGGGATAAGGCGGAATAAGAGAGTAAAGGAAGGAGTAACAGGGGTAATGAACGACCTACATCACAAAAAGCGCAATTTAATTTTGCCTAATCCAACTAAATATATTTTAGATAAGTTTACAATAATTTAGTAATAAACAAAACAGTGAAATATATTTTTTATCGTTGTGTACAGAATGTTTCTGCGAAATTGTTGCATATACAAATTTTCGCTTGGCTTATTCGGCAAGAAAAGCAATATTATTTAAATCAAAATCGCAAGTTTTACCTATTCTGCACGACACACACACACACACATATATATATATATATATATATATATATATATATATATATATATATATATATATATATATATATATATATATATATATATAAACAAAGCAACCATTAATGAACTGTTGTCTTGGTTTTAGATTACTGCTAACCAGAACTCCTAAATCCTTTTCACAATCGGTAGTATTAAGATCTACATTATTTAGTTTATATGTGGCATGGTTATTTAACTGTCCAACATTTAGAACTTTGCATTTATCAATATTAAACTGCATCTGCCACTTCTCCGACCATCGCATCAGTCTATTCAAATCATCCTGGAGTGCTCTAATGTCCTCATCAGCAAATTTGCTTATGTCGCTATTTATTCCCTCATCTATATCGTTTATGTAAATTGTGAACAACAACGGGCCCAACACTAACCCCTGAGGAACACCGCTTGTGACGTGCCCCCATTCTGATTTCTCCCCATTTATGCAAACTCTCTGCTGTCTATTTGTCAGGCATGCCTCTACCCAGGAAAAAAAATTCTCCTATTCCGTGTGCCCTAAGTTTCCTCAATAGCCTCTGGTGTGGAACTCTATCGAAAGCCATACTGAAGTCCATATACACAATATCATATTCATTACCATGATCTACCTCCTCAAACACCTTAGTGAAAAAAGTTAGTAAATTCGTAAGACAGGAACGCCCCTTTGTAAAACCGTGTTGAGATTCATTAATCAATCTGTGCCTATCAAGATGGCTACGAATTGCTTCTGCAATTATTGATTCCATAAATTTACCCACTATGGATGTAAAGCTTATTGGTCTATAGTTCGAAGCCGAGGACCTGTCACCTTCCTTGTAAACAGGTATTACATTTGCCATATTGTACTTATCAGGCACTATGCCAGTTTGTTGTGATATGTTAAAAAAATTAGCCAAAGGTATGCTAAGTTCCTCTTTACATTCCTTTAACACCCTTGCAAACAGTTCATCAGGACCTGGGGATTTGTTAGGTTTTAGTTTCTCTATTTGTCTGAGGACCATGTCACTAGTTACCGCAATCGTACATAGTTTATCATCATCCTGTTCTACATAATCTATTATTTCAATGAAAACTGAGAGGAAGTAGGTATTTAGAATTTCACACATATCCTTATCACTGTCAGTGATCTGACCAGAGTTACTCTTAAGTGGTCCAATCTTGTCCCTAATCTTACTTCTGTATACCTGAAAGAACCCTTTTGGGTTAGTCTTTGAATCCCTTGCGACATTAGCTTCATAATCCCTTTTTGCTTTTCTTTTTCCTTTTTTTATTTCTCTCTTTAATTGAATATACTGATTTCATAACTGCCTATCCCCTCTTTTGATGCGCCTATGAATGCCTCTCTTTTGACCAATGAGATGTTTTAATCTATTATTCATTCATTTGGGATCATTTTAGTTAGATCTAATTTCCCTACTAGGAACAAAAGTTGTCTGGGCAGCTAGTACTATGCTCTGAAAAACGTCTTATTGGCAACCAAGATCACCTACCTGACCCATAGTCAGGACATCCCAATTTAGTCCACCCAGATAATTTTTCAGTCCCATGAAGTCGGCCAAGCGAAAATCTGGGACAGAGACTTGATTGCAGTTATCTGGGTAATTCCATGATATATTGAAACTAAGTGATATGTGAACACTTTCCCCAAGCTCATCATTAACCTCAAGATTGTTAATTAGTGAATCTTTGTTGGCAAGAACCAAGTCAAGCAGATTGTTGCCTCTAGTTGGTTCTGTCACAACCGGTTCTAAAAAGCAATCCTGAACCGTATCAAGAAAGTCACTAGACTCAAGATTTCCTGTCATATTGTTCCAATCAATTTGTCTAAAGTTAAAATCTCCCATTATCACAACATTTTCATATCTAGATGCCTTATGAATTTCGTCCCATAACAGCTTACTTCCCTCCCTATCAAGGTTTGGGGGCCTATAAATCACACCCAAAATTAATTTGTCACGTCCCTCGAGAAACTGTAGCCAAACAGATTCTGTGTTCGATGTTTCTAATCTTATATCATGTCTAAGACAACAATTTAAATTTTCTCTGACATACATCGCCACACCACCACCCTTCCTGTTGACCCTATCAGTGTGTAATAATTTATAACCCTGTATGTTGCATTCAGAAGGCATTTCTCTATCTTTCAGGTTGAACCAGGTCTCTGTTATACCAATAATGTCTATATTACCTACGCTTGCAAGTAATTTTAGCTCATCTATCTTATTTCTTAGACTCCTACTATTTGTATAGTAAACCTTAAGGGAGCTAGTCACTCGTTGCCCTCTACTGTCTCTCTTTGTTTGTTGATCAATTGATTTACCATTACTAGCAACTTTATTTTGAATATTGTCTTTTAAACATATCCCTGAGGTATCCCGGTAATAACTGTTGTTTTTAACCCTAATGCTGCAGCCTGATTGTTTCCCACAAACACCCATACCTTTATAATCTATCAGTTTAAATTCATAGACAAGTCATCAATTGCCCTCTCAATTGAATTGGCTAATGCAAACACTCCATCCCCAGAGAGATGAACCCCATCCCTTGCAAACATATCACGTTTGCCAAAGAAAAGGTCCCAGTTATCAATGAATGGGATTGCAAGTTCCTTGCAGTACCTGTCTAGCCAGCAATTTATACCAATTGCCCTAGACATCCATTCATTGCCCACTCCCTTTCTAGGCAAGATGCTACATATGACTGGGATCCCTCCCTTAGACCTAACTACTTCTATGGCGGACCTGTACTTATCCAGAAGCTCCTCTCTCCTGCCCTTCCCAGTGTCATTACCCCCAGCACTAAGACACATAATGGGCTTGTTCCCATTACCTGCCATAATATTATCCAACCTGCTGACTATGTCACCAACACCAGCTCCAGGAGGACACACTCTCTGTCTGACCTTTCTGTCTCTGTTACAAAATGCACGGTCCATATATCTTACCTGAGAATCGCCTACTATTAAAATATTCTTACCTTGATTAGCAGGGGAATCAGTGGTACCTGCCCCCTTCAAGGCAGGCGAAATTGCTGACCTGGAGAGTGTACACAGAACTTTCATAGCACACATAAGTACGATAAATTAATAAAAACCTGCATTCCAGGGTATACAAATCCCTTGATTTGTATTCCCTGGAATGCAGGCAACAAAGATACACGATAATATATACTAATAAAATCCTAGAGGGTTTAGTACCAAACTTGCATGCGAAAATCACTCCACACGAAAGGAAAAGGCTCAGCAGGAGATGCAACATTCCCCCAATGAAAAGCAGAGGTGCCACGTGTATACTAAGAGCCAACACAGTAAGTGGCAGGGGCCGAAGACTGTTTAACTGCCTCCCAGCATGCATAAGGAGAATTACCAATAGACCACTGGCTGTCTTCAAGAAGGCACTGGACAGGCACCTAAAGTCAGTACCTGATCAGCAGGGCTGTGGTTCTTACGTCGGTTTGCTTGCGGCCAGCTGGAACAGCCTGGTTGATCAGACCCTGATCCACCACCGTCTTTTCAGGTGAGCATGGTGACTCCATCTGGACACTTCCAACTTCCGTCTGGCCTCTGTATTTGAGGTTTCCATTCTGCTGGGTATTGGGCTGTAGCGAGAGATAACATTAGATGTCCAGTGCGAACACTAGACATAATTTCTCTAACTCCCGCCACATTCCGGAGTGTCAAGTTCAGAGATTAATTTCATTCTCCTACGGTTTGGATACGAGTCTCCCGAGTAGCAAAGAACTCAATCCACCCATGGAAACATGTTGTTTTAGAGCAAAGAACACTACTTGGACTGGCCGAGACTCGAACCTAAGACTTTAGGCAGCCTCCCAACAGGCCAGATAAACTTTTGACGCTCAATATCACTGTTGGACGTCTAATGAGAACACTAGAAATTCTTCTTCTAAGGCCCGCCACATTCAGGAAGTGCTCACGTGAACTCACGTTTTGTTCTGGTTGTCACATGTGCACTATAAGAATATTAATTAAGGTGTTTCTAGTCGCACAATTTCTCCGAGGTATACCTTTTCACAGCCTCCATTGCATTGACTGGATCAAGGTTTCCTCTCCTCTTCGGTCCTGATTGAAGTTTTGATTGACGTTCTAAAAAACCAAACCATACCACTGGTGGGGTTTGAACCCGCGGTCAGAGAGTCTCAAAACTCCAGACCATCGCGTTAGCCACTGGACCAGCTAACTAGCTTCTCTGACCGCGGGTTCAAACCCCACCCGTGGTGTGGAGAAATTTTCTCCAGGAGGGGGATATCAGCCCCCTTCAGCACTTTCAGCCCCTTCAGCCCCTTTCAGCCCTGAGGGGCCAAGCCCTCTCAGAAGGGGCGAGCATCTTGTTTACTGCTAGAGTGAGTAATTGATCACAGATGCTATGCGACGTAGTCAAGTGACCGCTGCTCCTTGCAGCGGTGTTGCAAAGTGTATTTTTATAAGAGACAGTACATTCTTACTTTAGCAGGACAATTAAGGAAAATCCTGCTCCCACTTTATTACCATGGTAAAGATAGTGGACATTGTTGTCTATGCTTAAGACAGCAAGATTTAAACATTTTGCTTTGCTTCATCGAGGAAGTGGCAAGGGAGCAAAAAGTACTAGGTCAGCTTTTTCTTTGTGCAAGGGGCAGCAACGGCTTGGGGCAGTGTGGCGTCGCCAGACTAGCTCTGACTCTAGTGAGAGTCACACTGACGCCAGGATAACCAGCAAAGAACACTGATCTGTGCGTTAGTGTGAATAAAGTGTCTCACAAAACACAATAAACACTTAAGAGAAGTGTGATCAGCTTCTCTTGTGATAAAATTGTGAACAATAAAGACAAATCTTGTGGAACATAGTGTACCAGTGTGCGTTTCCTAGACAATGGAAGACGTGGACATCCAAGGACACTTCAGCTTCTATCAAGTCACCGATACCTGTCGAAGGTGTGAAGAACACCATAGCTCACGTTACAAGAGCAAGGTATGTTACGAATTTCTTGTAGATCGGGGGACTGCGCAGTTCTTGAGTCGCAAGGAGTTTGTAATCAACCTATAGTCGGCAGTAAGGTGTGGACTTTTGAGTCCAAACAAGTAGGTATATCGTCAGCCATCATCGAATGAAATATGCTGACATAACACCCCTCAGGGGTAATTTATATAATTTACAAATTATATCTCTTGACAGCCCATGTTGAGATGGTTTCGACAGCTTCTAGACCTCGTCTGCAGGGGCGGCTGTGTAGACGATTTGCTGTCATTTATCAGCTAAGTGTTTCCTATATTTATATTTATAAATTAAACATAGCTGGTAAGGCCAATATCTTCAACACGTGGTATGGTTTGTTTGCAATCGTGTCATTACGATTACGTGAGTCATTGACGTTCTGGTTGCTTGCCTTGTGCGAGTGTTTTGAAGAATTTCTGGAAACTTTGGTTCTGGGAAAGATAATCACTAGTGCGTGAAAAATTGATGATGTGAAGTGCTCCTTTCGTGTAGTCTTTGATGAAGAGAGAAGGGAAGCTTAGCTAGGTGAAAGTTTTGTGTAGGTAGGAACATATCTCGTCAAAAAACTTTGAGCCGTAGATATAGATTATTAAAGAAAAAGCCAATGAAATGCCTCGATTATAATCTTGACTGAAGTCAAAGTGTTTAAAATCGTTGTTGTTTTCAGGCTTCCTATATATTTGTAATTTTCGAGAGTTATTACGTTGGTGATGACGTTGAGAAATGGTAACAGGACATTAGTCTCCTCCTCAAGTTTGAACGAGACTGGAGAGTCAGCGTCGATGAGACTTCTGTTTAAGTTCTGCACATCTGAAAATGATAAGGAGGACCTCCTCCACGTAAGGTATAGCACCCATGACTCAAGAAATCGTAATGACACGATTGCAAACAAACCATACATAGTGGCTAACGCGACGGGCTGGAGTTTTGAGACTCTATGACCGCGGGTTCAATCCCGGCCGGGGGTATGGTTTATAGCACCCATGTGATGTTGCTGGAAATAATGGTGGAGAAGCATTTAATTTCTATGTGTTGCATCTATAAGTTCACGAAGACGATGTTGTATAGCACCTCAGTTGTCACCAGACAACAAGAAGCCACTTGTACTTCTACTACAACTACTACGACTTCTAGCTTGGCTAAGCTGGCCTCCTGCAGTGCTCCTTTATTCTTATTTTCATACTTCTCGACTTATCCTGCCTCCTTCACCTCACCTTATTATCTTACTCATTGTGTGCTCGTTTTGGCTATATAAGGCGCCTGGCGAGCGAAACGTAACAGTAATATAATGTCTCATTGCTCTTGTGTCCATTTACCTAACATATTGTTTTTAATTTTGCCAATATTTATTCTGGTGTTAATACAACCTTTGCAATGTTCACGATCTCTGCTGTCTCTGTTACTGTCACATCTGTAATACCTCCATCTTCTCTGAAACTATTTAACGCAGCTAATTCTTTATGTACCAAAGCGCGTGTTACTACGGTGTTAACAAAACCATGACAATAGAACTATCAAGTTTGGAACAGAAACAGTAAAAACAACATGCTTGCATGTTGCTAACATACTTGTATGATGCTAACATACTTGTATGTTAACACACGTTGGTTTGAGTGTTGCCGTAATGGGCAACACTCACAGCAACTTGTATCAGTAGAAGGTAGATAATGAAAACACAAAACCATAATCAGAATTTCATCCAGACAAGGTTTCACATTACTGAATATGAAAATGGTATAGAATACCGACAAGTTAATATTAAAATGGTATAAAATACCGACAGGTTGTTGGGTAAGCCAAGTTAATAGGTAAGTTTCGCCTACACCGTAGGCTTCGAGTACAGAGGCGGCTGCAGAAGTAGAGATATAATCACTCTATCACCCTTGGAGACGTACTTTTGAGGTGGTTAGTCCCTCTTCTCCGGGCTGAGGGACTGACCACTTCAAAACTACGCCTTCAGGGGTGATGGAGTCATTACATCGACTTTACATCTCTACTGCTTTTGCCGCATCCTCTGTACTCGACTGAAGCGTACTGTGTACGCGAAACTGTTGCATGTATGTCTTGTCAACGTTTCACATTACTGTTATTGTGTTGTTAATATCGACTCACATCATGGGTAGAGTATCAGCCACAAAACAGCAGCAGCAGCAACCAAAACAACTGAAGCATCACCAACAGTAAGAGAAATTTTGCAGGACGTATATTCGCCCACACACTGAGATTCATCAAGTCACAGTCAGATATGTTGTGCAAGAAAGGTATAAAATACCGACAATATGAAAGTTAAGACACATGTGCAACATCTGGATATCTTTATTGTAGACGTTTCGCCATCCAGTGGCTTTATCAATACAGATTCTAGGACATAATAGGAAGACAGTATAACTATATACAAAAGATGAGGTAATCAGTCCCTCGGCCTTGGAGTTAGTGTTCACAGCATCGTGGTGGAGGAGAATCTGGAGCAAAGGCAAGAAGACTGGCGTTTATATAGGCGTCAGTGGAAGGGACGGGCAGCAGACGAGGGCAGTCACTGGTAGGTGGGATTCCCCAGATTCTCCTCCACCACGATGCTGTGAACACTAACTCCAAGGCCGAGGGACTGATTACCTCATCTTTTGTATATAGTTCTACTGTCTTCCTATTATGTCCTAGAATCTGTATTGATAAAGCCACTGGATGGCGAAACGTCTACAATAAAGATATCCAGATGTTGCACATGTGTCTTAACTTTCACAGTCAGATATGTTTATAACTTAACAAAGCCCACTGTGTGGGCGAAACATTGTCATTAAAGGATCGTATTACACTGCATTTGTGCTTACTTCTTCCCTCGCATCAGTATTTTATACCATTTATCTCATACACTGAATAAGCCTGATCACAATTAAATATTGCACTTCTGCTGACATGTTCAATTTTAATCGGTCAAAGGGGTAGCTTACTGGAGACTAGGAGGGGGAGGGGAAGGGAGGGGGGGGGTGAATAAGCATCTGGAAGGGAGAGTGACACAGCAACTTCATCAATCCTGTCGGCTTTTGATCCAGAGAATCAGAATTATTCTTCCTTTCCAGACTGGTACCCCCTACAGAGCTGCTTTGTAACCCCCCGCGCGAGCTTAGCACACCCCAAGAGTGTTATAATGGTCCGCCATTGTGATCGATCCCCAGTTACATTTACAGTCACGTGAGTATCGGTAACGGTACCGAAAACAGTAGTTGTATAAACAACAGATGCAGCCACAACAGAGACAACAGTAACAGGAGCACGCCCCCATCAGGATCAGCAGCAACACAAACATCTGCTGTAACCCCTACCAATGGTAAATACAACAGCAACAATGGGGGACAGAGTGGTAACAACAACCACCAGTAAACACACAAACAGAAGCAAACATACGAACAGAAATAATCGCATAAACAGTAACTGCAGAAACAATAACAACCATGTAAACAGTAACAATCACACCACCCAGAGTAGCAACCATCCAGAAGCAACAGTATCTGCAACAGTAATTACACAAGTAACAGTTTGAACCATACAACACTAGCATCAGTATTAACAACAGCAGCAACCATGCATTGTCACAACCATGCCAACAACAGCAACAACCATACTATAAGCAGGACCAATACTAGCAAGAATACCAACAGTAGCAACCACTCTAACAATAACAGCAGCAACCATTGCTGGTGTTGGTATTGTTGACAGTGTCAACAATACCAACACTAGCAACTACAACATTAACTACAGCGGGAACCACATCAACCGTAACAACCACATAAAAAACTAGTGTTGCAACCATATAAACAACAGTAGCAGTTACACAGACAACGATAGCGACTAAACAAGCAACAGCATCACCAAACCTACAACAGTTGGACATTTCTGTAATTATCTTTGTCTAAGTTAGTAACGTGTGGAGCAGCGCAAGTCGATACCACATCACTGTGCGAGTCAACGGTCAAATATTCGTTTGTTCAACTGCTCGTTTTCTTTGTAAAATATTAATTCGAAATTATATTCAGCAAGGCTCACTCGGGCATATGATCTGACCAGACAAGGATTCAGGGACGCTGAAGTAAAATTATAACAGCGTGTCTGATGCGTCCCAGCACGGAAGTTACACTACCCGATATTTAACAGAATGCAAATACGTGTCCCACACAGGCTAACCCTCTACTGCACGAGCTGGCCGGATACCAGCATAAATCACAGCACGGGAGGGCAGAGGTCACAAGAGCAACACAGACCCCGCCTGCTACACTCTCCCTTGCATGACCAACTAACCTAAGGTGTAAAGGTCACGCAAGAGAGAAAAAAAAACTATGCCTCAGAGCTAACCCGTGCCTCGACATATTTCTCCAGCGAGGTAGTGTTTTGTATGTGAGTTTGAGAGTCCTTCAAATGTTGCCACGAAGGATCAAAGCGGCGAGTAGATTGGTCGATGTGGTGAATAGTAGTGAGGGAACCCAAAGCCAGGATGTCATGGCTGAAACAAGCCAGTAGCTTCTGTGCGATTATTTCTCACTGCTGTCACGACAATATATATACAATTTATATATACTGGCAAGTTACAGCATAACATGAAGATAAGATATAAATGATTTAGACAATCGACAGATTGAAGAATGGAGAGACACTTGTGAAACGTTCGGAAATATTTATTACGGAAACGTTTCGCCTGCCAGTGGCTTCTTGAGTCCAATACTAAGGAGGAACACTGCAGTATCCGTTGCAAATGATATAATATACCGACAAGTTGATGATTAAGATACATTCAACAGTTCGATATCTTTATTACTGAAACATTTCGCCTACACAGTAGACCTAACTCTCACCCACTAACACCCAGTCATCGACGGATATACTTAATGAGAGATATCTTAGTGCATATAGCACGAGAAATATGTAGTTCTCTGTGTATGTTCACCGTAAGGTACGTTTGTATCTCTGTGTACATGCAACAAGACGTATCACTCTCCGTTTTGGAAACATTTGGCTAGCCAATGACTTCTTTAGTCCAATACAGAGAAGAACGGTGGAAGACGAGGAGGAGATTGAGATAATTAGTCTCTCAGCCTGGAGTCGACGTATTTATTCCATCCAGACTGAGGGACCGATTATCTTATCTCCTCCTCGTCTTCCACCGTTATTCTCTGCTGTTGACTGAAGAAGCCACTGGCTTCTCAAAGAATATTCATCGACAGGAGTACATATCTCAGTGTATATACAGTACAACGAAGTTGTTTTAAACTCTGATTAAGGATTAAAATCTTCTTGAGAGGCACTGAACAGGTGATATGCTGGTTTAGTAATTATCTCTGGGTTTTAAACATAATGTGACACACTATGAACGTTGCTAATAAAGAACACTAATAAAAACAAAATATCATCGAATAAAAACAATAGTTTTATAAAAAAAAATAGCATTATGAACAAGGAAAGCAGAATTACCTTAAACAACAGCATGGCAATAAAACAATAACTACATCCCCCCACCCAAAAAAAAATCACCAATAATGATAACTGCATCACCAACTAAATCAAAAGTATCACCATCAAAGTCACGAATTTAGAAGTATTACCAGAAAAAACCCCACTAACAACAGAATAATCTACAACAGCAATAATAATAAAAAATAAAACCCTCAGAAAAATGAAGTATATCTTTAAAAAGGAAAATAGCCAACATGATAATAATATCTTCATCTGAAACAACAAACTAAAAGACAGCATCACAAAAAAAAGACAATCATTGGAAGCAACACATAATCACCAACAATTAAGGCAACAACAGAAACAAAAGCAATGGAGGCAGCAGAAACACACATAAAAATAATAACTGGAGCCTGAATAACAATGTCCTTTACAAAACCCGTCCTGAATCACTGTAACTCTGCCAGCCTTGACACCACTATGGTGCAGGATCACTGTAACTTTACCAGCCTTGACGCCACTATGGTGCAGGATCACTGTAACTCTGCCAGCCTTGACACCACTATGGTGCAGGATCACGGTAACTTTGCCAGCCTTGACGCCACTAAAGGACCACGATAAGTCTGTCAGCCTTGACACCACTACAGGATAACTGTAACACTGCCAACCCTGATACCACTACAGGACCACTGTAACTCTTCCATCCCTGATACCACTACAGAACCACTGTAACTCTGCCAGCCTTGACACCACTACAGGATCACTGTAACTGCCAGCTCTGACTCCACTACAGGACCATTGTAACTCTGCCTGCCGACGCCACTACAAGTACACTGTAACTCTGCCAGCTTTGACACCACTACAGGATCACTGTAACTCTGCCAGCCATGACACTACTACAGGATCACTGCAACACTGCCAACCCTGATACCACTACAGGCCACTGCAACTCCGCCAGCTTTGACACCACTACAGGACCACTGTAATGCTGCCTGCCCTGACACCACTGTAACTCTACCAGCCTTGACACCACTAAAGGATCACTGTAACACTGCCAACCCTGATATCACTACAGGACCACTGTAACACTGCCAACCCTGATACCACTACAGGACCACTGTAACACTGCCAACCCTGATACCACTACAGGACCACTGTAACTCTGCCAGCCCTGACTTCACTACAGGACCACTGGATTCACTTATCCAAATTAAAGTGCATCTTCCACTTTTCGGACAATATCATTGGTTTGTCTAAATCTTCCAGATGATCAGCCTTAATGTAAATCTTTCAAATTTCCATTTTTTTTTATCTTCATTTTCTTGTATTTTCCGTCTTTTCTAGCAAAGTTTTCTTTAACTATGAAGAGTTTTTGGTGGCCCTGAGGGACAACTATCTGACCTAACCAATACACCTGATCTACTGTTTGGAAATGTGAGTCAGAAGTAATCCCTCATCCAGACCATGGTGGTGGCTTAGACCTAACAGCTGAAGTATGTTCAAGGCGTATTCCCCCAAGAAAGAAGAAGAGAAGAAGTAAACTGGAGAGAGAAAGATGCTCACTCTACAAAAGACGGCGAAGAATCACTGTGCTCCTCAAGAACGCTAGATTATCTGTTACACGGAAGGAAGCGCTGACAGGGAAGTGGAAAGTATCGAACTTAAGTTAGAGAACTCATACAGGACCCAGGAGAGACAGGAGGAGCTAAAAACGATTAGTGAAATTAAAAGAAATTCGAAATATTTCTTTTCATATGCCACTAACAAGGCAAATGCCACATTTAGTATCGGGCCCTTGCTCAGACAAGATGGGACTTACACAGATGACAACAAAGAAATGAGTGAGATACTGAAATCCCAATACAACTCTGTGTTTAGCGAGCCATTCATCAGTCTAAAGATCGACAATCCAAATATTTTTTTCATGAATATCAAAACTCCATCAATGTATGCCAGATTTCCGACATTACCCTAACTCCGATATAATTTGAGAAAGCCATTGACAACATGCCCTTGTACTCAACCCCAGGACCAGACTCGTGGAACTCTGTATTCATTAAGAACTGCAAGAAACCGCTTTCATGTGCCCTATGGAGATGAAGCTTAGACATGGGTGAAATTCCAGTCACTAAAAACAACGGATATAGCGCCACTCCATAAAGGTGGCAGCAAAGCATTAGCTAAGAACTGTAGACCAAAAGATCTAACGTCCCACATCATAAAAATCTTTGAAAGAGTACTAAGAAGCATGATTGCAAACCACTTGGATTCCCAAAAACTGCACAATCCAGGGCAACATGGGTTCAGAGCAGGTCGCTCCTACCTTTTGCAGCTACAGGATCACTATGATATGGTCTTGGATGCAATGGAAGAAAAACAGAATGCAGATGCAATATACGCTAACTTCGCAAAAGCCTTTGACAAGTGCGATCATGGCGTAATAGCGCACAAAATACGTGCTAAGGGAATAACTGGCAATGTGGGGAGATGGCTCTTCAACTTTCAAACCAATCGAACACACAGAGTTAGTCGGAAGTTAAGTCGGAAGCTGCCATAGTGAAAAACTCTGTTTTACTAGGCACAGTACTCGCCCCCATCCTGTTCCTCATCTTCATGTCAGACACAGACAGAGATGTAATCCACAGCACCTTGTCATCCATTGCAGACGATACTAGGATCTGCATGAGACTGTCATCTATTGAGAACACGGTTAACCTCCAAGAAGATATAAACCACGTTTTCCAGTGGGCAACGGAAAACGATGTGATGTTCAATGAAGACAAATTCCAACTACTCTGTTATGAAAAACTGGAGGAGTTAATAATTAAAACTGAGTGTACTACAAACTCTGATCATACAATAAAGCGAAAAAATAATGTAAAGGGCCTGTGAGTGGTAATGTCTGAGGATCTCACTCTCAAGGAACACAACAGTGCCACGATCACAACTGCAAAGAAAATGATAGGATGGATAATGAGAACGTTTAAACAAGAGATGCCAAGCCAATAATGATCCTTTTCAAATCACTTGTTCTCTCTAGGCTGGAATACTGCTATTTATTAACATCTCCGTACAAAGCAGGTGAAATTGCAGATCTAGAGAGTGTACAGAAAACCTTTACTTCACATATAACTTCCATCTACACTTGGAAAATCCTAGAGGGAATGGTCCCGAATCACTCACTACGAAAGTAAAAGACTGGGCAGGTGGTGCAAAATACCGCCAGCAAAAGTAGGGCCGCCATTGGTACACTGACAAAAAACACCGTAAGTGTCCGGGACCCAAGACTGTTCAACAGCCTCCCACCATGCATAAGGAGAATTACCAATAGGCCCCTGGCTGCCTTCAAGAGAGAGTGGAACAGATACTTTAAGTCGGTGCTGGATCAGCCAGGCTGTGGTTCGTACGTTGGACTACGAGCGGCCAGCAATAACAGCCTGGTTAATCAGGCCCTGATATACCGGGAGAGCTGGTCGTGGACCGGGCCGCGGGGGTGCTGATCCCTGGAATACTTTCCAGGTAAATTCCAGGCAGGTATGCCCAGCTGACGTTACTTCGCTCACCCAAGGCGCTACAGTGTACATGTCTCAAGGAAACACTCAGCTCATGTTGCCTCTATAACTGATCTTGGAGGAGTGTGAAGGCACTAGAGGATATCTTGTTAATCTATGCACTTGCTACTACCTCATGGGAATCTGGCTATACATTTAGCCAATTAATTCCCCTCGCTGATTAGCAGTATTAGTCTGAGATGTTCATTTGATTTGTGAATTCAACATGTAGCTGCCAGAATCGGGTGAGCGTTTCCTGACCCTGTTTCCTAATGTCTTCATCAATATTTATATTGGCAATTTTGCACCTATTTCGTTGCATGGAGTCTACGGTATTACTTCGTAACAGCCCCCTGGGTCTGGTTTCCACCTACGCACCTCTGTTACTGTCTCTAGTGGTCCCCAGTTTTCATTTCTGCTAATTTCCCTTAAAGGGAGGTTACTTGATGCCAGCGAGCGACTGTTGGTCTAAATAACTTGAACATTATCCTCCCCGTCAGTGAAATTTTACCCGATTTCCTCCCATTTCCCAAGCGTTACATGACCCCTATAGGTTTAACACATCCCCTGATTATAATAATAAAATAATATCCAGCTAATTCTTCCTTTCATTGTAAAGGCATTTTTGTCCACGTTCTTGAATGCCATATTGAAATTTGCTAGTCTTGAATATTTTATTGGATCTGTGTGTGCCTCTGGCGAGATATTAAACGTGTTACGGTAATTTCTGTAAATTTCTAACGCGCTCGCTTCTTTACCTGGCAGGAAATACTCTCTCTCAAGTCATTCATTTTGCTTTCTGATTATCATGGTCTTGTATGTGTTGTCTGAATAATTTTATGCCTAGGTCTACTGTGAAAGTCTGCATAACATACTCCCGGACTAAATGATCCTGACTCATCGATACATTCCCAAGTGAAACAGAACACTCAATATCCCTCATACTTCTGCACAATCATGTAAGATGTTCAGAATATATTGTAAACATTAATTTATAATGTACTTCACAATGTATCATAGTGCGCATCATAATATATCATGGTGACAGGTTGGCGGGGTAAACTTTCACCATCGTCACCACCTTTTAAAATGTTAGGACCTTCACAACAGCACTGGTATTTATTGCTTAGAACATTGTTTATAAAAGACTGCTGTTTCATTCTTCAAATACAAATTGCTTCGCAAGTTCGTAAGTGCAGCTCCCTTTCCAACTTAAAAAAAAAAAAAGCTTGGTGTCACACTCAGTAATTGTGCATACACGAATGGCAGCATAGACGTTTCTGCATCCACTTCTTAATTTAGTCAATTAATATTCCAAATCCTTCCCATTTTCTTTGAAGTGTGCTGTTCATCTGTCTAAACAGCAGTGGAAATGAGGTTGTCAGCATGCATGTGTAACAGCAAAAAGAAGATATCCCACTTCACGCACCACTGCCGGACAGGCAGCACATATATTTTCGATGCATCAAAGTAAGCTCATCTGTGTGTAAATCACTCTTAGTTTATTCATTAGCAACAATAATCTGGGCCTTTCACTTCAACTCTGGTCAAAGGTAAGGATTGGATGAACATTCTGTCGATTGGTCTCAGCTGATACAATCATTAAGGGGGAGTAAATGTAACTAATGCTATTTTCATCCTTATCTATCAATGGAAAGAATATGATTGAAAAATGACCTGAGTGACTACAAGAAATAGCTTGTGTTATACCTGACTATCCAGATCTGGTTCAAAATAGACCTCACAACTTTCCACAGCTGATCTAACTTACATGAGTGTACGTCACTAAGACATTGCAGTGTGTTGTAAACCAATGACTTGAATTAATGTACTGTAATTCTGAGGAACTATAATTTGGCTTCAGTAGTTCGAAGAGAAAAGCGACTTTTGAACGACTTTTCACTACTTTTTCTCAAACCTCGTAAAACAGTATTATTATTGAGCAAGTTGAAGCTACACTGTTTTGCGCAGAATGGCCCACCAACAGGACAAGCGTGTTATCTCGTTGTTCACTGATTTTATTAACACACTACGTATTTTCTTTTCCACGAAGCACACTTATATCTTGACCGTTGTCCTGCAGTTCACTTCCGGTTACGCAGAGGTTCAAAATATTTAATAAGTGAACAACAGAGAATTATTGACAAATTTATTGAATTTTGCAGACATCGCTGATAGAATCTAAAAAAAAAAAACAAATATGGATTTTCAGGTAAGCAATAGGTAAACCTGGATCAAAGATATGATATAACCTGATGTAATGAAAACCTTTTGAAGTTAATATAAGAAATGTCTCAGCCGACATTTTGTAGATATGCAGATTAGAAAACTTTCCACCGCCTTTATTTCTCTCTACTTCTGATATTTTGTTCAGCTTGCGGTACCAAGCTAGTTACAATAAAAATAAACTCTGGTCAAATTTTTTCCAGTCACAGACTGACTGGACTGAAATCTCAGACGTCATTTTGTAGTTCTGTTCTGTTTAAAATTCTCTACAAACTACAGGATAAAATATTTGATTTGTAGAATGTCCAACCAAAATAGGCATTCTTTTATTTAAACGTGAAAACCAATTTATGTATTAAAATTGGAAAATATTAATTTGCACAGCTCAGAGTGAAAGCCTAGCTTTCCATAAATAAATTCCTCAAAGAGTGAAAGTTTGAAGCCTATCAACACAAATGCATTATCCAGTGACTGATCTGTATCTAACCATCACATATTTTCTAACTGATAAATTTGAAACTTCTACCTATCAGTCTTAACTTATTGGGAGTCATCTTTTTTATCCAAATCCTTCTCGGTTAATATTTTGAAGCCGATTAGAAGCTCTCCTTAGCTACTCATTGGAAATCAATATCCCAATTTATTTACTAAAATTGATAAGTTGGTTCTTATAGAACAAAATCCAGAATGGAAAATTTTAAACCAATAGGTTTAAGCATTTTCTAATTAAGGTGCGGACTCCAAAGTTGATTTTTAAAATATTGTAGCGTACTGAGAAACTTTCCCGCACATGAAGTAAACTATGAGTACTGTCCTGGCAGTAAAACGCATAAGCCGTTCATGAGGGGTGTAATGAATTGTATTTAACTTGATATAAAGGGAATAAAAAAATATAATATTTCACACATAAAAATGACAATTGTGGACTACAGACCTCTATTTCACTTTCCGCCGATCGCGAAATAGGAAGTATCTTCTGTGAACGTTTGAAGCTACGCAGCAGACTGTTTTAGGAAGTTGTTGGCGTCATACTAGGAACCTTGTAATGGGTTTTACAGCACCTGTGTTGAAACTTTGAAGCCGATGCCCTGTCGGGGACACCTCATAAAAAATTAAATGCAAGTACAAAATATAGACTATTAGTGTACTCACTGGTAAGCGCTAAATTTGTAGGTACTACACAACGCCTGAGAAATGGTAAGAAATCAACTTAGCTCTTAGACCGAGAGGGCGGTTCATATTCCATGGATTTAAAGATCTTCAACAACATCCAGGTCCTCCTATTGACGGGTACACAGAGTCATCTGGAAAGGTTTGTACGAGATGGCGCACATCAAAAGAAAGGGTACACACAGCCACCTGAAAGGCTAGTAAGAGAGAGGGGCCACAAAGCAAGGGTACATAGACAGAGCCATCTGGAAAGGCTGGTAAGAGAGAGGGGACCTCAAAAGCGTGTCGCCGCTGTAATTCTGAGCTCCTCTCCAGTAGCTGCACCCGACACTTCACATTAATTGCATTTTCAGTGCTCAGACCTCTGAATGAGGAAATGGTAGACAACGGTTAAAATGTACAAGACAAAAGAGGAATTGTCATGTGCAGAGAATCGAAAGAAAAGGTAGTCAGATGGAAAGAAGGAGTTAGATGGGAGGGAAAAAGATTAGAAGGGAGGAAAAGGGAATTAGATGGTAGGGAGAGGAAATCTGGGGGAAAAGGAGCTTAATAAAAGGGAAAGAGAGTTAGAAAGGCAGTAGAGGGACTTTGCAGCTGAAAGGTATATTCGGAAGGAAAGGAGTATGGAGTGTAGAGGGAAGGATAAGTGAGGATGAAAGGATTCGGGTGCACGGAAGGATTTGCATAGTAAGAAGAATAGGTGTGGAGGGAAGAATTTGTAAGGAGGGAAGAATTTGTAAGGAGGGAAGAATTTATGTGGATGGTCAAATAAGGAATTGTAAGAGTGGAGAGAAGGATACCAGTGAAGGGAACTTGGTAGGTAGGATTGGGAATGGACGAGAAGAGGAAATTAAAGGCATCTAGATGATAATGGTGGCTGTGCAGGTATCCCTGTACTCCTTAACTGCAGTGCCCTGTTCCATAATGCACGCGACTGGAAGAGGGCAGAGTGAGGCATAAGTTGATAACGAAATGAAATATTAACGTTGAAGATTGGAAGGAAATCAGAAGAGACATTCATAAGACATCACATGGAAACTAATATCCAATTGTCTTCAATAAAACTGATAAATTAGAACTTACAACCTCCCAGATTAAATTCACACCTTTCAAACTGACCGAAGAAATCAATGTTCTAAAATAAACGAGCACGTTAAGGTGAAACCGCTCAGAAGCTGCGATGTCATGTTATCAGCATGGGAGCGTCGAAACGAATCAGATGCAACACTCAGAAGTTATCGTATAAAAAACATCATCTTTTTTTTTCTTAAAAATAAATTGGTACCATCACATGCCAAAACCAGTCTAAACTTTTCTCTAAGACTGACTAGGTTTTAAGTAAGAGCAGTAAGTTTTATGTAAACTTAGTGTACAAAACATACATTTTTTAACAGAAGTATCGAGGACAAACAGATGTTTTAAACTCATAATTATTGCACACAAATTACTGCACACAAACCAAGTAGATTTAGAAATCTGGCACATGATAACTTCAATAACCTAACATAAAGATATTGTTTCCTTTGAGAAAAACACATCAACACTAGACGTTTAAAGTCGACCAGATGCATTTTCCAGTTATTGCACAGAATACAACCAAATTTGTACCTTAACAGCCTCAACCCAGGAAACATTGTATTCCTTTCATACGATGCATAAGCCACTGAAGATGGATGCCGTTCACAATTGCTATAATTTAATCAGAAGACAGTAATTAACTTGTAGGTGTCATGTAATACATATGGAATGGAATCATTTCAGATTCGATCCAGGCAAGGAGAAGATAAGTCCATTTCCTTGGATCAAGAACCCCTCGTTATCAAGGCAAATTAATGCAATAATGTAAATTAATATTATACAATTTCAAGATTAAAAGTGGCAAAATGACATCAATACCCGCCATGAAATATACCATCTTTCTCAGAGGAATAAACTAGTGTTGAAATGGGCTGTTATACAGGCCATTACCATCCTTCTCATGAGAAAACACTAGTGTTGAAAATTTGAAGCCGATCAGAGAAGCCTGTCTCCGGTTATCACACGGTAACCAGATTTGGGAATGGGCTGTGTAACCGGGCACCCGCACATGCAAATAGTCCCGCCAGTTATACCAAAGATACATTACACTAACGTTCAAAATTTGAAGCTATTTTTTTGATTAACACATCGGCTGTTTCCCACCGAGGCAGGGTGACCCTAAATAAAAGACTCACTTTTATCATCATTCATTCCATCACTTTCTTGCCAGAGGCATGCCTACGCTACCTGAAGTTTACCTGGAGAGGGTTTCGGGGGTCAACGCCCCCCGGCCTGGTCTACAGTTCAAACACTGCAACATATCTCCACCCTTCCTTCAGAGTGCAGTCATTGCACATCCTACCTCCAGGACTCAAGTCCGGCTCACTGGTTTCCTGAATCCCTTCAATAATGTCACTTTGCTCACACTTCAACAGTAAGTCAAGTCATCAAAACCATTTGTTTCCATCCGCTCCTATCTAACACGCTCACGTACGTTTGCGCACGTGAGCATGTTAGGACGATCCCTACCCCACCTTCCTTTCACTACAAATTTATACGCTCTCCAAGTCATTCTATTTCACATGACACATTGACCTCAGACATGACATCTCCACTGCCTCCAGCCTCATCCTAGCTGCAACATTCACAGCCCATGCTTCACACCCATACAGGAGCATTGGTATCACTATACTCTCATACATTCCCATTTTTACTTCCATAAATAATGTTCTTTGTCTTCACAGATGCCTCGGTCCACCACTCACCTTATTACATTCGTCAGTTCTATGGTTCATCTCGTCTTTCATAAACTCATCTGCTGACAAATCCACTCACAGATATCTGAACACATTCACTTCCATCATACTCCCTCCCTCCACTCTAATATTTCATCTTTAATTACCTAATCTTTTTGTTATCTTTTTCATCTTCACACATCTGTGTGTGTGTGTGTGTGTGTGTGTGTGTGTGTGTGTGTGTGTGTGTGTGTGTGTGTGTGCGTGCGTGCGTGCGTGTGTGTGTGTGTGTGTGTGTCTGTCTGTCTGTCTGTCTGTCTGCGTTTACTCACCAGGTTGAGCTCCTGGCCCCACCTTTCAATTTGCTGTTCGTCAGAGTCGATCTCTCCTAGCCTAGTAGGCCCTATCATACCAATTCCTAAAATTTTTAATAGAGTCTGCCTCCACCATTTCTTCATCTAGGTCATTCCACTTCAGTACCATCCTGAGACTAAAAAAAACACTTCCTGACATCCCTGTGATTCATTTGTGTCCTTATCTAACAGGTGTGCCCCCGAGTACCTGTTTCGATCTCAGACAATCTTTCTCTGTCTGCCGTATCAGTTGATCAGAGTATTTTGTATGCTATTATGCCTTCCCTGGTCCTTCTGACCTTCATGGTCGTTAGATTCACTTGCCTTAGCCTGTCATCCCAGCTCATACCCCTTACTTCTGAAACTAATTGCATTGCATACCTCTGCACATTCTCCAGTTTCATAGCATGCTTCTTCCTCAGGTGTGGGTTTCATACTGGTGTTGCTTACTGCAAGATGGGCCTGACCTATGTTATATAAAGCGAGCACTGGCTGCAGAAGTTAAGTTGACGTGAAGCTCTGGCGATATGGTAGGCACACGCACTCACTGTACACACTGTGTGTACTCATCTACTTGTACTCGGTTGTGGTTGCAGGGGTCGAATCACAGCTCCTGGCCCCGCCTCTTCACTGGTCGCTACTAGGTCACTCTTTCTGCTCCATGAGCTTTATCATTCCTCTTCTTAAAGTTATGTATGGATCCTTCCTCCACTACATCACTTCCCCAGACTATTCCACTTCCTGACAACTCTGTGACTGAAGAATTACTTTCTAACATCCCTCTGATTCATATAACGTGATTATTTGGTAATGCTGGTAGCGGGGAGTAAATGATACGTGTCTTCGGAGGCTTCTTACTTTATTTGTAATGTAGTGGTGGGTACACAGGCTTGTGTGTTGTGCCCATGGCCCTGGTAGGGCCATGCCCACGAGAGGGAGAGAACTAGTAGGCCTTGTGTCTTGCTGCTAGGCCGCTGAGAGAGTGAGAGAGTGTGGGACCAGCGTCCCACAGACCTGGACAGGCCCAGAGGGCAGCACCTTAGTGCCGCGAAATATGAACTAAGCTGCAGACAGCATAGGCTGTCTGTGCAGACAGTACAGGCTGTCTACATTCATCTGAGTCTTCAACTTCCAACTGTGACTCCTTGTTGCTGTGTCCCATCTGTGAAACATCTTGAGATGGGACACAGCAACAAAGGGTCACAGTTGGAAACTGAAGACTCAAATGAATCACAGGGATGTTAGAAGGTATTTCTTCAGTCACAGAATTGTCAGGAAGTGGAATAGTCTGGGGAAGTGATGTAGTGGAGGCAGGATCCATACATAACTTTAAGAAGAGGTGTGTGTGTGTGTGTGTGTGTGTGTGTGTGTGTGTGTGTGTGAATATGTGTATATTTGGGTGTGTACATGCGTACGTATTTGCATGTATATGTACGTTTATGTGTGTGTCTGTGGATATAATAGAAGAATGGAGAGAGAGAGAGAGAGAGAGAGAGAGAGAGAGAGAGAGAGAGAGAGAGAGAGAAAAGAGTAAGAATATTCATATTTTCTTAAGCAAGTGGCGTAATTGCTGAATTTCTAGCGTATATTATTGAAGACATGGTGGTTGGCTCATGTGATCATTGCATGGGTGCCTCTGCCAGCCGGCTCACAAAGGAATATCTCTGATGAGACTATCCAGGTGAGAAATTGGCACTTTGAGCGCGGTGATTGGCTTTCATCTTCGCGACTTGGCTCTTTCATAGGCTGTCTTATATTCTTCTTTTCCGGTGAGCTACTGCTACTAACACAAACTCTCAACGTTTGAATAATTATATATAGGACAGTAACCATTAATTTTAACTCCATAGGTTAACAACTATTATCTAACACAATGGGAGAGGTATCGCAAAGTATGAAACTAAAACTTTCGAAACTCGCTAAAATTCTTTAATTTTTATATGTGGTACATTCGCTAAACCGTGTTAATAGGTTATTAGATTATCTAAATTCTATTTTTTAATCAAACAGTTAAATGTCTCTTTTGGCCCACACTAACTGCATTTTCCTCTATGTAGCTATTTAAATAATTTTAAAATCCCTTATTTTAAATTACTAAAAATTCCGTATTGCTAAATTTGTTATGATACTCTCAATCTTATACCATCGACTCCTTTTACTTTTAAGATTCTTCGCTTGCCTAACCCTTGGACACGACCAGCTTCCACATTGAACAAATGTGACACCACCTACGACTGCTGCACCTCTCCTGCCTACGGTTTATTAGCTGCTTCTCCTCACATATGCCGTATTCTATTCAAGATTGATGGAGTGACCACATCGACTCAAGGTTGGGGGACTGATTACCTCATTCTCCTCCTGTTCTTCAAGTTTCTCCTTTGTATGGACTGCTGAAGCCACTGTGTGGCGAAACGTTTCCTCAATAAAGATACCCATGAGTTGCACATGTGTCTAATTTATCAACGTGTCGGTTCTCTGAACCATTTATCTACAACTCTCAGTCTTATACCATCGACTCCTTTCACTTTCAAGATTTTTCCTCTCAACTACCTCCTATCCTGCCCATAACTGCCTGATTGATTAGACTGGAGCAGGCTAGCCAGCACCGAAGGAAGAGTCAGCTGTGATCCAGAGTGTCACCCTAGCCAGCACTGGAGGAAGAGTCATAGGAATGATTGGCAGTGCTAGTATGTGGATACCTATGGATCACTGGAGGAAGTGTTTTGTAGTGCTTTTATGGAACAGTCAAGCCAGCTCTAGTAAGCTGGTCAACAATACTCGTGTACAAAACTTGCCAGAGAACAACGTATCAGTCGATGCTAGGTTAAAATTAATATCTGTATATAGGATATTTTTTCAAGATTATGAAGGTGTTTAAGTTCTGTGGTTTGTATACTTATTGAACTACGAAATTAATAGTGTGCAGCGAAACTGTTTATTTGGACTAAGGCATACGTACAATGTTTTATTAAAGATTCTTGTAGGTTAGACTCAATAGATCACTAAACTAAGTGATGACACTACTGCTCCTACTACTACCACCACCACTGCTTACACTAATGATGCTGCTGTTACTAAGGCTGTTGCTGCTCCTATTAACACTACTGCTCTTAATGGTACTGTTGATGCCACTGCCAGGACTGCATACACTAGTGATGCTGCTGTTTCTGATGCTGCTATTGCTACCAACACTACTGCTCCTGCTGGTGCAGCTACTACCACCATTGCTTCTACTGTTGCTAATGCTGATACCTCTGCTACAAACACTCCTGCCCTTACTTGTGCTACTAATGTTGCTATCAATTTTTTTGTGCTGCTGCTACTACCATTACTGTTCTTGTTAATACTACAGCGCCTGGTACTAGTCCCGCTACAGCTGTTGTAACTGCCGTTGTTGCTACTAGTTCTGGTGCTGATACTATCGGTGCTGTTGCTTGTAACACTACTCTTCCTATTAGTGCTACTACTTTTAGCACTACCGTTTCATCTAGTGCTGTTACTGCTCCTGTTAGTGCTGCTGATACTAATATTAATATTTTGACTAGTGCTGCTACTGCTACTATCGCTTCTGCTTTGGCTAGTGCTGCTACTGCTTTAACTAGTGCTGCTGCTACTGCTCTTAATGATGATGCTATTTCTGCTACTAGTGCTGCTTGTCTGCTACTACTACTGTTCCTACTAGTGCTGCTGCTGCTATTACTGTTACTACTAATGCTGCTATTAGTACTATGGCGGAGACTGTAAATACCATTGTTGTTATCGATACCAATATTGCTGCTAGAAATACAAATGCTAATATACTTATATTACCGCTGCTATTACTACTAAAATTGCTGCTATTAAAGCTGTTTACTGCTCTCACTACTACTACTACTGTTGTCACTGTTGCTTTTACTATTACTGACTCTACTACTATTACTGACTCTACTACTAACGCTGCTGCTACTACCAATACTGCTAATACTATTATTGTTTCTGCTTCTGCCATTCCTGCTACACTTTTGCTACTAATACGGCTGCTATTATTAATGCTGTGTTTTATTTATGCAGGTATATGTAATGTGTGGTGCGTTTATACAAAGCTGTATGTATGATATTAAGCGCATTGGACTGAGCTGTTAGTGCTACTGATAATATAGTCCATGCTGCCACTGTTACTAATGCTCCTGCTGCTACTAATGCTGTTACTGCTTCTGCTGCTATTAATGCTGCTGCTGATCCTACTGCTACTAATTCTGCTCCTACTAATGCTGCTGATGCTGTTGCCGTTATTGCTTCTTCTACTAATTCTTCTGCTCTACTACCATTACTACCGGTTGTGTTTCTGTTATTACTACCACCCACTTTCCCTCTCTCCCGTTCATCCTATTCTCACCTCCCTCCTTCCTCGTCATTATTTTTCTCTCTCCCTTTTTCCCTCATTCTTTCCCTCTCGTTACTTTTCTCTCGTTCACTGATTCAGAAATATATATATATATATATATATATATATATATATATATATATATATATATATATATATATATATATATATATATATATATATATATATATATATATCTGGTTGAAGTCATAATTTAAAATTAACACGATATATGGATTGCCTATACCAAATAAAATCACGAACGAATTACGAAATAAATTAAGGTTATATTCGTTTACAAATGAAAACTGCAATGAAAACAGCTGTGAATCTGAACTTTTTAAATTAAATAGAGTAATGCTGGTGTTCACCGTTTTCATTTTTTTTTTATACTCGTGTGTCGTAAAATAAGTTGCATTTTGATTACGAAAGGGAATGCAATCACACATACCTTATGTAATTTTTTTATGTATTAAAAGGATGCACTAACCTCGCATGGGTTACATAGGTACAGCATGCAGTAGCTAGGCTCATCCGCCGCGCGTATCAAGAGTCAAGGTTAAGGACACACAGCACCTTCGATCGATAACAATTTTTTGCCAATTTCTATTTAATACGAGGACTAGATCCTTGTTTTATGTGGACCTATGTGGACATGATGTGTCCACATTATGCGGACACATCGTGCTGTCCCCTCATTATACGGTTGCAGGGTTCGATCAGTTTATTTTGCGGTAACAATGGTATCTGCTTATGCGTTGACAGGGTCTCTGTATTATGCGGTTACAGGGTGTCCTCCGCTTATTATGCGGTCACGGGATTTCATTCGCACACTATGCTTTCAAGAACTTGAGTTAAAATGCAGTAAACTCCGTAAGAGTTCTTAATTATCACTGCTTTCGTGCCCCTTAAGACTAGCATGACAGCAGTGTTAAATGTGTCAGTTTAGTGGATAACTACTCTGCTAAGTGAAATATCAACTTACTCATTAAACTTTTAGGCTTTTAAATTGAACTTCCGCACGTGGCATGGTAGATTAAGCTTCACTTATTAAAATAAAGCTCATTTAGCAGTCACCCTTTTATTGAACTATATTTCACTCTAGTTTAAGCTTTATCAATACCAACAGAGGCATTAGGCTGCAACAATTATACCTTTTACACTTTTAGGGAGAAATGTTGGATGACTGGGGAAGGGACGAGGGAGAGAATAATGCAGTGAGGTTAATATCATTATGTCTGGTGCCGACAGGTCAATGCTTTTGGGAACGACTTCCACATGAGGTGCGTTACTAAAAGCTTTATCGTTCTCGTCTATTGTGTTGTGTGCCTGTGTTTAATGACTGCTACTTAGCACCTCTACCTTATTCTGTTTTTCTCTTACATTACCAGACGAAAGTTCTACAATATGATGTGTGATAATGTGTCAAGACTGGTGACATTGGCGTTGCTAGTGTTGCGGGTTCTCTGAATGTTTCGGTGGTGGAAGTAAAAGGGTATTCTTTGGGATGTATAAAGGGACACTTGTGGAACGTGTTAGCAACTTTTATTTAAGAGACGTTTCTCTCACCAGGAGCTTCTTCAGTGGACTGAAGAATCTAACGGTGAGCAAAACATCTAATTACAAATTTCCTATATACTTTACATGTGATTTCTTTATACATTTATGGGTACTAGTTATTTGTATGGTACACATTACTTGAGTTACTATTCACAAAGAGTATGAAGCTAAGAATGCCACAGAAATCCAAGAAGTATGACTTATTTTCTTTGGGTTCCATGCGGTCCTTCCTTAGGTCGTGACATACAAGAATCTACTGTTAGTTAAACAGGGACGGAAGGAACAAGGAGACCTGCTCAAATATCACACCCAACCCGGGGTTCTCAGCTATGTAAAATTTATCACATCCTGCATAAGGGATTACACAGATTCTGGTTCTGCTGTTATAATGGTTGAGCGTCGTGGGTTTAGTGAGCTCATGGTCATTTCTTGCTGTCAGGGAAGCAAATTCTGTACCAATTTTTCTAAGCACTTCAGCGGCGAGTAGTGGTGGTAGGAACTGTTTATATAATTTATTTGTTGTTTTCGTATTAATTTCAAATTTATAAAAATTTATTTATCAAAATTTAGAAGGATAAAAAATGTATATCAGAATTGAAAAGGATAAAATATATACCACAAAATTTTAAAGGCCAAAATACATATACAAAATCTATGAGCCCAAAACCATAATGAAAACGGATACAGAAGAGGTCTTCTTCTTCTTATGACCAGAGCTTTGGTAAGATGGGTAAGGAAGAAGGATGGGTAAGGATAGAAATATTGGAAAAGGATGGGAGGGGGAAGAGAGGTAGGATATAAAAGGTAAGTGGCCCTACCACTTTGGTGTAATTCAAAAGGTGTATGTGAAATAGTAAGATATTCTTGAAGAGGTATAATACTAATGCCAACTTCCTGGCAGTTCGGCAACTATAACCCTACTTTATTGCAGTATAAATTTGAAACAGATCTTATACCTATAGATTTCGCCAAAGGACATACTACCACATATAACTCTGTGTTTGCTCCACATTACCTACTTCATGCTATGACATGTTGCAGCATCTTAATCAGTCAAATTTGATTAAGATGCTTATGGCGCTATGAACATGTTGCCCCGATTCCCAAAAATAACAGGAGAATAACAGACCCCTCTCTTTTCTGACCAATTTCTTTGATTGCTTATAGAAAGTCATAGAATGAAAGACAAACGAATACTCTTTTGTAGAGCCATGAAACTTGTGAAATAATCAACATTGTGCCTTCCGCACTCACAGAAGCACACTAGATCATTTTAATGAGTTTAGGAAACGATTACCAACTATCGCGGACTAGTTCTCTTACTATGTTAGCCACTATGAGGAGGTCGTGATGACCCGCCTCAGACTCAACGCCTTCTACCCCGCTCATCTCTAACCTTGCATCGATCAGAAGTTTCCAACGACGAATCCCTGCAACAGCATCCTTACTACCCATCATATACTAACAACCCGTCCCCCTCTAAGACCTTCCTTGTCCTCTCCTTTTCTGTAAACGGAAGCACCTTCTGTTAACAGCAAACACTCTCCATGATTATTCCCTGCACATCGTCGACTATGTGAGGAAAAAGTTCATTAAATAAGAGTAGGAGACTGAGTGAGTGGTGGACATAGTACGACTGGTAGTATTTCTAAACCCTGTGGGAGTTAACAAGGGACCCTCGCTGACAGAGGAACGTCACTTGGCTTTCTGCTCTCATTAAGTCTGTAAGTATGAGTTCCACTCTTGGTTAGTTAATCCATGTTTTGATTTTTTGCTTAATTTAGTATAGACAAGAGTTCTATTCTTGTTGGAATTTTAATTTGTTTATCCGGATTTGTCTATAATTACGATATTTAGGTAATGTTTCGGTTCATCACCAATTTATTTCAAAGGCTTTCAGCCCATAATGTAAATGACTTCTTGTCCGGTTCGTAATTTCCTTTTATTTCTTCTCAACCTTGCTGTATGATCTTGGTCACCTGCCAGAAACAAGATGAGAAGAACTGCACTATCTGATTACAGTTCAGAAACTTGATAATTCTTCATTCTGGGAACTCTGCTGTTCCTCCACCCTTTGGTTTGGGTCTACACTTTTACGTCATCATTAAGGGAACGCTGCTGCTCTACCACCTTGGTGCAGGTGAACGATCTCGTAACTCATCTTGAGAATTCTGCTTTTCTCATACCACCAGGACTGAGCTACTATTTCTGTAAACCTCCTTCATGTAGGGAACTCTGCATTTTCCCTATACCTCTGTTGCCACTCTCCAGTTATTTACCACAGCCAGCAGCCAAACTCCATCAATGACGCTGCTAGCTATGTGTATCTTCACAGGCGTTGTTACCTTCTGGAGCTGGACTTAACAATAGTCACAACCACACGTGACCACAGAGTGCTATTACCGGCTTCTCGTTCCACTATAGCGATTCCTGAGTGCTCTGCCAACGACACCAGCAGAATAAATCGGAAGACCATCAGTCCGATATTTTTACGTATTAAGCTTGCTTCATCCTATGTATTTATTTATATAATTTTTCTATCACTTGATTCATTTAGGAGGAGTTCATATTTAACTGTTTTATATTTTATGAGAATTTGCTTATATTTAATACAAATTGTTTCTTATTTTATAATTTATTTTTCTGTTTTCATAAAGAGGAGGGGGTTCCTTCAAATGTTCTTTGAGGGGCTGAAGGAACCCCTACATCTTCACACTGTCTCTTTCTCAGAGCGACAAACTTAACTGAGTTGATGTAGTTTATGTATCTCGTAACCCCAGTCCTATCTAATGACAGATGTCCCTTCCAGCTGCCACACATCATGTAAACTACCTCCATCTCCACTCGGCCATTTCGCTGTAAGTTATTTGCCATCATACTCTGACACTTCCAGTATATTCACACTGACGATCCACACACACACTACACAGACACACTTAGGTTTCTTAACAATCAGGTAGACATAAGTTTATTTCTCCACTGGCCTTCCTAGCTGCCAGGTGTTGCAACAACATAATGTGCGCTCCTGGCCTAATGGCCTCTTTATAGGTCGATGACCGTTAACAAAGGAAGGAAGGAATAAATTTTAAAAAGCTGCAAGGTTATATCTACAACGAACGGACAAAATCTTTGCTGAACAACCATACTTTAATTAATCCTCTCTAATCTACACTGCCTTAGATGATTTATCAGGAAATTCAGACTATATATCAGCATCAGTTCGGCCTGACCTGACGCCATTCACAAATGATACATGGTGCATCCCAGTAACTTGATTACTTAACACATCTTAAAAATTTTCTGCACACAGAAACCCAGCAACATAAAACAACCATCGCAGGAATATCACCGTCCCATGTAACAAATGACAACATATACCTAGCCGAGGCATCCAGAGAACTCCACAAACAGTGAGTCAGCAATATGGACAACCTTTTAAAACGCCTGCGTAACTCCTACAACCACTTGAGAAACTAAAATGGTTCATTCCTTGTTGCCAAAGCTAACACGCAGAATTAAAAGAATCCTTGCATCTACATCAATGAGCATCTCCAACAGTTTCGTCCAGATCAACGGCTTCTATAACTTAGCTAACTTTCTTTTATCAGAGAATTTACGGAAACACATGGGAATCAACGTGACCTGAGGCGGACCCAACATGCTCCTCACTCCACCTAATAAGATGGTGAAGTGACTTTGTAACTTCGTGAAGTCACGAAGGGAGAAACGTAGTTAATAATGGATTTCATATAGCGGTATTGGTATCTCATTCATCGTGTTAGGATCTCATTTTGTTGTTAGGTAAGACACATATGCAACAGTTAGGTATCTTTATTTCGAAACGTTTCGCCTACACAGTAGGCTTCTTCAGTCGAGTACAGAAAAGTTGATAGAAGCAGAAGAGATTTGAAGACGATGTAATCAGTCCATCACCCTTAAAGTTTTGAGGTGGTCAGTCCCTCAGTCTGGAGAAGAGCATTAAACTATCATAAGAATCATGGTTTAACTAGAGTTTTTCTGGCGCAATCATTCATAACATAGAAATACCAGTCATTATAAATAATAGTATCCCACTTGAACTACCTTTTCAAAATTTTTATATATTTATAAAATCCCGCATTAATTTTTTATATATTCGTACTTCTAATTCATCAAGTGTGGCTAATATTAAACTCTCTCTCTTTCTCTCTCTCTCTCTCTCTCTCTCTCTCTCTCTCTCTCTCTCTCTCTCTCTCTTTCTCTGCTCTGTAAATAATTAAAATGCATTAATTTTAAATTCACTTTAAGTGTTACGAATGAATTCGTACGAAGATGCAGCTTGAGGACAATCAACAACTTCGTTCATAACGTCAGAGTGCGGGTAAGTGCAGAGTTGTGTATTCTTCTCATCCTACGTCAGAATAATCTTAATAATCCTCAGACACGCTGACAGCATATATTTTAGTTAGTACATGTGAATATTTTCTAAGTGAATTTATAGCCCTTCCTTTCTCCCCACCTTTAGCACACAGATGTATATATATAAATTTATATATATATATATATATTTATATATATATATATATATATATATATATATATATATATATATATATTTGTGTGTGTGTGTGTGTGTGTGTGTGTGTGTGTGTGTGTGTGTGTGTGTGTGTGTGTGTGTGTGTGTGTGTATGTGTGTGTGTGTGTGTGTGTGTCTGCGTCTCTGTCTGTCTCTGTCTCCCTCACTCTCAGAGAGAGAGAGACAGAGAGAGAGAGAGAATGAGAATGAGCAAACGAATGAACGAGAATAAAAGGAAGGAAAGGTAAATATAATAGGAAGAGCAACAGGGTCAGGCATCCACTAAATCTATTTGAAGCGAATATGTCAAACTTGGGTAGAGAAAAAAAAATACATTCATGAACTTATTAAATTACTGGACACAGGACAGGTTGTGGGACCAAAATCAGATCAGATTTGTAGAAGAATGTCCAGCAACCGCAGGTGCTACTTCTCTCAACTACTCATCATTATTTGAAGCTGCTAACTTACGAGTTACACAATTTTTAAAAATCTTTCAGTATTCTATATACAACAAATTAGTTTCAGATGAAGTCGTTTTGCATTCGGTCTCTTGGTAAATTTGCTAAGGTTGGGTTGCAGTTGTATGTCTTTATGCTGTATACACCACCATTGTCATCTGATAATAACTACTGTCATTATGTATATTTGTTCCAGTCTCCATCTCCATAATTGCTTTCAAAATTAGACTCGTCTTACTTTTATTAACTGATCCGCGTTTATAAGATACTGATGCATTGCTGGCTTCTTCCGTGTTGCGTAATGTTTAATTTAACGACCTAAAGATTATGCCTTACGGCACATACCTCTACAAATTGGTGATTACTGCTTACATAAAACAATAGACTGACACCTTAAAAATCCTCAACTTCTGAGCACGTTATCACCTACGCGTGCAGGTGACAACGGCAGGTTACATTTACGTCACTATGTGGTACCTGGGACTGGTGTAAAAATGAAATGAGAGCCTAAGTATTTAACGAAAATATTAGTATGCAGGGCGTAGGTATTTGATCGCAATGCTCACATGTACAGGATAAAACTTTCTCGAGAATAAAGCCACGTACAGAGTATATATTAGGTTTCAATGTTATTTTTATTGTTTATTATGTCATATTAGATAAATTGTGATAGATAAGCCGTAGAGTTGATATTAGCGTCTTACTGAACTAATATTTTGTCCTCTCTCCAAACAATAAACTCTCCACCGCCGCCACCACTATGTAAGCACGTACATAATGACATATTTATTCATTGTAGAGTATATATCAGGTTTCTGTGTTATATTGTTTACTATGTCATATTAGATGAATTGTGATAGATAAATAAGCCGTAGAGTTGACATTAGTGTTATATTGAAAGTATTTTGTCCTGCCTCCTGAGAGCAGGAATTCCGCTGGAATGGATTAATAGCATTTTAATTAATTTAAATGAGGAAAATTGACTCAGCATATGAGCAGATCGGGATACGAGCTAGGTCACGGAACAGATTAAACTCGTAAGCCGAGGTTCCACTGTACATCACAACACCAGAAGTACGCTACCTATTTTTAATACATTTTTATCCATTAATTATTTGTACAGTATATATTGACTCGTGTACGTTAACCATAACAAAGCTGACCCAATCTCATAAAAAATTAATTTCAATGCGGAGCCCATTTGAAGACAACCATATCACACAAATGGCACATCTGAACTCTGTAATTGGCATACTGGTTAATTTACAAATGTAGTAAGCAATTCAGTACAATGACTCACATACATCATATACTTTCCTGACATTGGAACGCCGTCAAGAAACCCTCACCACATTCGTCACACTAGGAAGCTAAAAAAAAAAGTTCACACCATAGGCCAAACGAAGTAGGGTACAAAGGACTCATGTGCAACTAATCCATCATTTTGTTGTAGCAACGTTTCGATCTTCAGGAGCTTTGTCAAGCCGTTACAAACAATACAGGGACAGAGAGGGTAAATATAGAGAAAAGTGAGATGTAAAGGCATAGCGCTGCACTAGGCTAATTAGCCTATGGTGGTGGAGGCATATTAGATAGATTCCAAGTTCACAGGAAGCCTACGAAGGAACACGATCTCACACGCACTTTATTCCACTCAAGATATTAAGACCAAAAGAGGCATTATCATTGGATTTTGCAGTCCTGAGTTTCTTGACGAGCAATCTACATATATGACTCTCAAAATCGTAAGGACAACTGCAATCGTGTCATTACGATTTCGTGAGCAATGATGATGGCTTTGAGGGGACTAGAGCTAGAGTTCGTCATGGTAACGCTCGCGGGAAATTCATCTGTTAAAACTTGCATTTGTGGTCACAGTGGGGCTTTTGCTAGCCTCCCTCTTGTTTATAAATACACCTAGTTGGATGAATCTTATTACAGCTAGCTGGCCCAGTGGGTTATGCGCGAGAATTGAACTCGCCACGAGTTCAATTCCCGCCCTTTGTATGGTTTAATCTACGTACATATACCGAACCATCACTGAACTACGTTTTCTTCCTATTTTCATCAAGGAGTGTAAGAAAAGAGCCCTTCGAATTCTTCCTGCCCTAACACCACTCCTAACAAAATTATAATCCCTCCCTACAGACAGGTTGCACTGAACGTCTCCAGAGTACTCGCGCAAGCCAACATTAGAGTCGTCGTCGTAACCAGCGATGTCAGACATGGTGTTTACACAATCCCCTGTAGAGGCTGTGACAAGGTATACGAAACAGCAAGAAGCCTGGGAATACGTCTCAGTGAACACATCAATACGTGCAAGAACAACACCGGAATTCCGCCAATCTTAGATCTAATGAAATTTATCATTTAATGAAATTTAACTCAAGAAGCTAGCAATCAAGTAAGCAAGCCAATTGAGGGTAGAAAAGCAGGACTCTAGAGTTGTGTCTCAACTCTGCCATCACTGGTCCTATGAGTAAGAAGTGGCGTCTCTGCAAACTCGAACAGGCAATCCATCTCAGTGCCACAATTTTAATTTCTCTCTCTCTCTCTTGGATGCACTTTCACCCCACAAATACGCACACACACACACACAGTGCTCCGTGAATATAAGTGTTTTTGAGGGCTACCCAAGGGTACTGCGGGGGTCATTAAGTGTGTCAGGGTAGTGAACAATCATTGAAGCGATTTACAAGTTGCCCTGAGCCACACAAGTGTGGGGAGAGCCACAATTCTGTAAGTGAACTAGAAAGTGATACTTGGTGGGCGCAAATCAGAGTGGGAGGCTAGACAAGAAACGGAAATGGATGTACGCCAGGACACCATATCGAGTTGGACAATCTACAAGCTGTAGCGCAAGTATTCATCTATGCGTGGTTTGCGGCGAGTCAGGTGTGAGTTCCATTTTACCGCGAAGCTGTTTGTGAATGGTCCAACTCTCCTAGGATGATAAAGAATAGGATAACAAGTACTCAGTAACAGAGCAATTAGTGATTCATAGGAGAACAGGGCGGCAGACAGGTGTTTTATAGGCTAGGAAGAAGTATAAGCATAGAGGACATAACCTAGTGGGTGGATGTCGGTCAGATCAGATCATCATCATGTTTGTCCGTCGATTCGACGAGGACCATCTAGTCATCCTGGGGTCGAAGTTGGTGGGTACGCAGATGACTTGTCAGGCCAATCCGCGCACGAAACGTTCTCTGGCAGTGTGGACAGGGAAGGGTGGCGGCATCGAGGGGTCTGATGGCTCTGGTCTTCCTCGCCTGCCTGCGCTGCTCAGCTAGTGAGATTCTGCTTGCCTCGCAGGATGTTGCCCCTTTCTGGACAACTGCTCGCCAGTCATTCCTGTCCTGAGTTATCAGCTCCCACATGGTGTGGTTGATGTTGAAAGCTTTCAGAGCAGTCTTAAGGGTGTCCTTATAGCGCTTCTTTTGGCCTCCTTGAGAGCGCTTTCCATGCTGCAGTTCGCCAAATAAGAGTTTCTTTGGCAGCCGGTGGTCTGGCATGCGAGCAACGTGACCTGCCCAGCGAAGCTGTGTCTGCATTAGGATGGTGTAGATGCTAGGCAGGCCAGCTGTAGTCAGCACTTCTGTGTCTGGGATCTTATCTTGCCATTTGATGCCAAGAATTTTTCTGAGCCGTGTGGTGTGAAAGTGGTTCAACTTTCTGGCGTGACGTTTGTAGGCAGTCCAGGTTTCGCAGCCATAGAGAAGTGTGGTGAGGACTATGGCTCTGTACACCTTGATCTTGGTGCTTGTGGTGATGCCTCTTCGGTTCCATACATTCTTGTGGAGCCTGCCGAAGGTGGCACTGGCTTTGGCAAGTCTGGCATTCACCTCATCATCGATGACAACGTTTCTGGAAAGGGTACTGCCGAGGTAGGTGAATTTGTCTACGGCATTCAGTCGCTGCCCGTTGATAGTGATGTTTGGCTCAACATACGTCTTTCCCGGAGCAGGCTGATGCATCACTTCAGTCTTTGTTGTACTGATTGTCAGCCCGAAGTTGTTGCAGGCGTCAGAGAACTTGTCAACACTGTGCTGCATGGCGGCTTCTGAAGCAGCGTTGAGGGCGCAGTCATCAGCAAATAGCAGGTCATTGATGGTGTCAGTTGCAGCCTTGGTTTTTGCTTGAAGCCTCCTGAGGTTGAAGACAAACCCATCTCTACGGTACCTGATGCCGATTCCTGCGTCTGTGTCCCTGAATGCGTCTGTAAGCATGACCGAGAACATCAGGCTGAACAGGGTGGGAGCAAGCACGCAGCCTTGTTTCATTCCATTTGAGACTGGGAATGGTTTAGACGTCTCTCCGTTGTCTTGGACTCCGGCCAGCATTCCATCGTGAAGTTGGCGTACGATGGCGATAAACGTCTTAGGGCAGCCGTACTTTGCCATGATTCTCCAAAGGCCCTCTCTACTAACGGTGTCGAAGGCCTTAGTCAAATCGATGTAGGTGGAGTACAAGTCGGCGTTCTGTTCCTGACATTTCTCCTGTAGCTGTCTAGCAGCGAACACCATGTCGATAGTCCCGCGATCTTTCCGGAAGCCTCACTGGCTTTCAGGTAGGAGTCCTTGCTCTAGATGTTCATTGAACCGATTGAGTAGAACTCTAGCCAGGGTTTTGCCTGCGATGGAGAGCAGGGAGATACCACGGTGGTTGTCGCATGCCTGGCGGTTTCCTTTTCGTTTGTAGAGATGTACGATGGAAGCATCTTAAAAGTCCTGAGGAACTGTCTCGTACTGCCATACAAGCTGGAAGAGTTGGTGAAGTTTCTCTACCAGTGCCATTCCGCCTTCTTTGTAGACTTCAGCTGGGATGGCGTCAGACCCAGGAGCTTTGCCACTGGACAGTTGACGTATTGCTTGCAGAGTCTCTTCCAAAGTGGGGATGGCATTCAGCGTCTCGTTGGTCGGAATCTGAGGTAGACGTTCGATGGCTTCATCATAGATGGTGGATGGACGGTTCAGCACGCTTTCAAAATGTTCTGCCCATCTCTCTAGAATTTTCTCCTTGTCTGTGAGCAGCGTTGACCCATCTGCGCTGAGGAGTGGTGATGTGCCAGAGGTGGTAGGGCCGTAGATTTCTTTCAGGCCGTCATAGAAGTTCTTCATATCGTTTCTGTCTGCAAAGCCCTGAATCTCATCGGCTTTGTTGCTTAGCCAAGAGTCTTGCATTTCACGCATTTTTCGCTGGGTATTGCTGCGTATATTTCTCAGTGCATCTTGCTTCGCTGTGAACTTTGGGTCATTGATGTGGGCCATGTAGGCCTTTCGTTTCTCTTCCAGCAGCTGCTGGATTTCTGTGCAATGTTCGTCGAACAAGTCCTTGTGCTTCCTGGTGACGGGTCCTAGACACTCCATGGCTGTGCTGTACACTGTATCACGGAGTGCGATCCATGCTGCTTTGACGTTTTGAGCGTCCAGCACGACGGACTCCAAGCGGGTTTCCAGGATTTCTGCAAAGGACTGCTTGACGTTGTGGGCCTTCAGCTTGCCGACGTTCAGGTGTTTTGGTGGTTTTGCGCCCTGAGGGCCTCTCCTGGGCTTGACACGGAGCTTGAGTTTCGAGACAATGAGGCAATGGTCTGTCTGTCGACTAGGTAGGTGTGGGTCAGGTCAGGAGGGTGTGGGGCAAGCCAGGTAGGGGAGCACTGCAAACTCCACATACACACTCATACATAAGAACATAAGAAAGAAGGAACACTGTAACAGGCCTACTGACCCATGCGGAGCAGGTCCATGACCCCCCCCGGATAAGACCAATGACCCCTTCCCCGGATTAGCCCCATGACCCACCCAGTCTGGTCACCTAAACTCAAGGATGGAGCACTGCACCAGACCCAGCAGCACAAGCTAGTCAGGTCCAACTCACACCCACCCACACCCACTCATGTATTTATCTAACCTATTTTTAAAACTACACAACGTTTTATCCTGCTTTCCTATATCCTTCCTGAATCTGAATTTTTCCAACTTGAAACCATTGCTGCGAGTCCTGTCTTGGCTGGAAATTTTCAGCACGCTATTTACGTCCCCTTTATTTATTCCTGTTTTCCATTTATACACCTCGATCATATCATCCCTAATTCTACGCCTTTCGAAAGAGTGCAGATTCAGGGCCCTCAGTTTATCCTCATAGGGAAGATTTCTGATACACGGGATCATCTTTGTCATCCTCCTCTGTACGTTTTCCAGAGCATTTATATCCATTCTGTAATACGGTGACCAGAACTGAGCAGCATAGTCTAAATGAGGCCTAGCCAAGGATACATAGAGTTGAAGGACAACCTGAGGACTTCTATCATTTATACTTCTAGTTATGAAGCCAAGAATTCTGTTAGCTTTATTGCGAACACTAATGCACTGTTGTCTTGGTTTTAGATTACTGCTAACCAGAAATCCTAAATCCTTTTCGCAATCAGTAGTATTAAGATCTGCATTATTTAGTTTATATGTGGCATGGTTATTTAACTGTTCAATATTTAGAACTTTGCATTTGTCAATATTAAACTGCATCTGCCACTTCTCCGACCATTGCAGTCTATTCAAATCATCCTGGAGTGCTTTAGTGTCCTCATTAGAATGAATTGGACGGCCTATTTTGGTGTCATCAGCAAATTTGCTTATGTCGCTATTTATTCCCTCATCTATGTCGTTCATGTAAATTGTGAACAACAACGGGCCCAACACTGACCCCTGAGGAACACCGCTTGGGACGTACCCCCATTCTGATTTCTCCCCATTTATGCAAACTCTCTGCTGTCTATTTGTCAGCCATGCCTCTACCCAGAAAAAAATTTCTCCTCCTATTCCGTGTGCCTTAAGTTTCCTCAATAGCCTCTGGTGTGGAACTATATCGAAAGCCTTACTGAAGTCCATGTACACAATATCATATTCATTACCATGATCTACCTCCTCAAACACCTTAGTGAAAAAAGTTAGTAAATTCGTAAGACAGGAACTCCCCTTTGTAAAACCGTGTTGTGCCTGTCAAGATGGCTACGAATTGCTTCGGCAATTATTGATTCCATAAATTTTCCCACTATGGAGGTAAGGCTTATTGGTCTATAGTTTGAAGTCAAGGACCTGTCACCTGCCTTGCAAATAGGTATTACATTTGCCATTTTCCACTTATCAGGCACTATGCCAGTTTGTAGTGATATGTTAAAAAGATTAGCCAAAGGTATGCTAGGTTCCTCTTTACATTCTTTTAACACCCTTGCAAACAGTTCATCAGGGCCTGGGGATTTGTTAGGTTTTAGTTTCTCTAGTTACTGCAATCGTACATAGTTTATTATCATCCTGTTCTACATAGTCTATTATTTCAGGAATATCGCTAGTATTTCCTGGGTGAAAACTGAGAGGAAGTAGGTATTTAGAATTTCACACATCTGCTAGAAAAATGACAGGATGGATAATGAGAACCTTCAAAACTAGGGAGGCCAAGCCCATGATGACACTCTTCAGGTCACTTGTTCTATCTAGGCTGGAATATTGCTGCACACTAACAGCACCTTTCAAGGCAGGTGAAATTGCCGACCTAGAAAATGTACAGAGAACTTTCACGGCGCGCATAACGGAGATAAAACACCTCAATTATTGGGAGCGCTTGAGGTTCCTAAACCTGTATTCCCTGGAACGCAGGAGGGAGAGATACATGATTATATACACCTGGAAAATCCTAGAGGGACTAGTACCGAACTTGCACACGAAAATCACTCACTACGAAAGCAAAAGACTTGGCAGACGATGCACCATCCCCCCAATGAAAAGCAGGGGTGTCACTAGCACGTTAAGAGACCATACAATAAGTGTCAGGGGCCCGAGACTGTTCAACTGCCTCCCAGCACACATAAGGGGGATTACCAACAGACCCCTGGCAGTCTTCAAGCTGGCACTGGACAAGCACCTAAAGTCAGTTCCGGATCAGCCGGGCTGTGGCTCGTACGTTGGTTTGCGTGCAGCCAGCAGCAACAGCCTGGTTGATCAGGCTCTGATCCACCAGGAGGCCTGGTCTCAGACCGGGCCGCGGGGGCGTTGACCCCCGGAACTCTCTCCATGTAAACTCTCCAGGTATCCTTATCACTGTCAGTGATCTGACCAGAGTTACTCTTAAGTGGGCCAATCTTGTCCCTAATCTTACTTCTGTATACCTGAAAGAACCCTTTCGGGTTAGTCTTTGAATCCCTTGCGACCTTAGCCTCATAATCCCTTTTTGCTTTTCTTATTCCTTTCTTTATTTCTCTCTTTAATTGAATATATTGATTTCTTAATTGCCCATCCCCTCTTTTGATACGCCTATATATGCCTCTCTTTTGACCAATGAGATGTTTTAATCTATTGTTCATCCATTTGGGATCATTTTTTGTTAGATCTTATTTCCCTACTCGGAACAAAAGTTGTCTGGGCAGCTAGAACTATGCCCTGAAAAACGTCATATTGTCAACCAAGATCACCTACCTGACCCATAGTCAGGACATCCCAATTTAGCCCACCCAGGTAATTTTTCAGTCCCATGAAGTCGGCCAAGCGAAAATTTGGGACAGAGATTTGATTGCAGTTATCTGGGTAATTCCATGATATATTGAAACTAAGTGATTTGTGATCACTTTCCCCAAGCTCATCATTAACCTCAAGATTATTAATTAGTGAATCTTTGTTGGCAAGAACCAAGTCAAGCAGATTGTTTCCTATAGGTGGTTGTGTCACATCCTGTTCTAAAAAGCAATCCTGAACCGTATCAAGAAAGTCACTAGACTCAAGATTTCCTGTCATATTGTTCCAATCAATTTGTCGAAAGTTAAAATCTCCCATTATCACAACATTTTCATATCTAGATGCCTTATGAATTTCGTCCCATAACAGCTTACTGCCCTCCTTATTAAGGTTTGGGGGCCTATAAATCACCCCCAAAATTAATTTGTCAAGCCCCTCGAGAAACTAGACAAACAGATTCTGTGTTCGATGTTTCTAATTTTATATCATGTCTAAGACAACAATTTAAATTTTCTCTGACGTACATCGCCACACCACCACCCTTCCTGTTGACCCTATCAGTGTGGAATAGTTTATATCCCTGTATGTTGCATTCAGAAGGCATTTCTCTATCTTTCAGGTTGAACCAGGTTTCTGTTATACCAATAATATCTATAGTACCTACACTTGCAAGTAATCTTAGCTCATCTATCTTATTTCTTAGACTCCTACTATTTGTATAGTAAACCTTAAGGGAGCTAGTCGCTCGTTGCCCTCTACTATTTCTCTTTATTTGTTGATCAATTGATTTGCCATTACTAGCAACTTTATTTTGAATATTGTCTTTTAAACATATCCCTGAGGTATCCCGGTAATAACTGCTGTTTTTAACCCTAATGCTGCAGCCTGATTGTTTCCCACAAACACCCATACCTCTATAATCTGTCAGTTTAAATTCCTAGACAATTCATCAATTACCCTCTCAATTGAATTGGCTAATGCAACCACTCCATTCCCAGAGAGATGAACCCCATCCCTTGCATACATATCACGTTTGCCAAAGAATAGGTCCCAGTTATCAATGAATGGGATTGCAAGTTCCTTGCAGTACCTGTCTAGCCAGCAATTTATACCAATTGCCCTAGACACCCATTCATTGCCCACTCCCTTTCCAGGCAAAATGCTACATATGACTGGGGATCCCTCCCTTAGACGTAAGTACTTTTATGGCTGACCTGTACTTATCCAGCAGCTCCTCTCTCCTGCCCTTCCCAGTGTCATTACCCCCAGCGCTAAGACAGATAATGGGCTTGTTCCCATTACCTGCCATAATATTATCCAACCTGCTGACTGTGTCACCAACACCAGCTCCAGGAAGACACATTGTCTGACCTTTCTGTCTCTGTTACAAAATGCACGGTCCATATATCTTACCTGATAATCGCCTACTATTAAAATATTCTTACCTTGATTAGCAGGGGAATCAGTGGTATCTTCATCCTCACTAATCACTGAAGTACACTCGTCTTGGAGAACAGAGAATCGATTTCCTACCTTCACATCTTCTCTATTAACTTTCATCTTCCTTCTTCCTGAACTGTGAACCACTTGCCACTTAAAGCGGCTGTCACTAACACTGCTGGTGACCATTCCTTCCTTACCAGCTAAAACCTTCTCAGACTCACTCCCAAACTCATCTATGCGAAGCTTCAGCCTCCTATTTTCCTCCTGAAGAAGTAGAATCTCCTCCTTCAACACTTGAACCTGAGATTCTAAAACACTACAAGCCATGGTGCTTGGTAACAGCCCACGCTAACTCCCAAGAGCTTAGGCAGGTATGACCACACGTGACCACTGACCTCAGCATCACAACACACAATCCCACCTATTTTTCACACACTTAATAAACCCACATATAGTTCCCCCCTTCATACACACACAAACACATAAGTTTACACTCACATTCTCACATATACAGAATCACACACACTCTCCCACCCAAACCCTCCCTGCCACCTATCATCCCACTTCTTTCCCTGATCCCCCCTTTCCCTCTCACCCTCCTTCTCCCCCTCTTCTCCCTCTTTCTCCCTCTCCCTCTCCCATTCTCTCTTCCCCTTTGCTTCTCCCTCTTCCTCTCTCCCCATATATCCCCTCAATCCCCCGCCCCACCCCTTTCTCATTTCACCACTGTCTCCAGCTTCCTCCTCTCTCTCCCTCCGCCCCCCCACACCCGGACAAACACACCACAAAACAAACACACAGAATTACATACGTTTTCTATTTTGTGGCAACTAAAACCAAAAAGGATTGCCAGAGAGCAGAAAGGAAAACCAGGGGACTGGAGGATGAGTCTGCAAAGGAAGATTGGGCAACAGAGCTCATGAAAAGGGAGCATGAGTGAGGAAAGGAGCTAGAAGAGCTTAGCATGAGAATGGAGGAGAGGATAGATGCAGAAAGCAAGAAGTGGGAGATGCAAGTCACAGCAGCAGAGGCTAAGATAGAGAGATCAGAGGAATTGAAAAATCTCAAACAGCCTAAAGAACTAAAGAACAATTTGGGAATGACATCAGAGACTGCTACCTCAGTCACAAACACGGGGACTGTAGGGAACAAAGAAGTGGAACGGTATGCAGAGGCCCTATCAGACCATCGTGGAGCCCAAGAAAAAGATAGAATCACATCAGGAGCAACTGAGGTGACTGTAGAAAGTGAAAGAGCTTAGTTGTATGTGGAGGTCCAAACAGATCACAGCAGAACCCAGGGAAAGCTGAGAAGGAAAAACGACAGGCCACTGGGCCCAAGGACAACACAACAGATAGTGAAGAAACTGAAGCAAGGAAAGCTGCAATGGAGGCAACTAAATCGAATCAGGGGATACATGAGGATATGCAGTGGAAGAATGAAAGGGAGAGGTCAGTCTTTTTTTATGGGCTCCAGGAAGTTGAAAATAATGGTAGCAAAAAGTGATCAAAAGCTTCATAAAAGCAATAGGAGAAGATGACATAACCCAGCTGGCAAATTTTCAGAGAATAGGGAGGTTTGCAAGAAGAACCCAGCCAGTCAAAGTGACTTTCAAGACAGAATCGACTCGAAACAGGACCTTGCAGGAGAAAGCAAGACTAAGGGATATGCTGGCATACAAGAAGGTGTATCTTGACCGTGACATAATATGAAAAGAAAGGCAGAAACTGAAAGTGATGATACAAAGATGAAAGGATGAAAGAGAGATAAAGATGGAGATGGACAGGAGAACCTAGACTCAGGAGGAAGATCAAATACAGGCTGGCTCACAACCACCTAAAGAAGCCCCTCAATCAGGACAACCCCAATGCAACCAAACATTCTAACCCAAAACACACATGCCATATCCAGTGCCCCCATCCACCTCATTACAAACTTCACCCTCACAGCAACCACCCACAGTTAATTAGCAGGTCTCCCACTTCCCCAACCCCAATGTACCCCCCAGACCACAGTGTTAGAAAAAAAGTTGAAGGTTTGATATACAAATTCAGATGGAATAACAAATAAACATGTGGAGTGGCATGAAAGAATGAAGGAGACATAATAGCACTCACAGAAGCAAAACTCACCAGGATAACAACAGATGCAATCTTTCCACCTGGGTATTAAATCCTTAGGAAAGATAGAGGGAGGAAAAGGGGAGGAGGAGTTGCACTGCTCATTAAGAACCGGTGGGGATTTGAGGAATAGGAAGGAATGGATGGAATGTGAGAAAGAGATTATTTAGTAGGAGCAATCCAGTCTGAGTGCCATTAGGTGGTAATTGCAGTAATGTACAACCTGCCAAAGAACTGCAGGAGGCCAAGAGAAGAGTACGACGAGAGCAACATAGCAATGGTTCACACACTAGCCGAGGTGGCCAGAAGAGCTCACATGAGAGGAGCAAAGTTACTAGTTGTGGGTGATTTCAATCACAAGAAGACTGGGAAAACCTGTAGCCCCATGGGGGTCCCGAAACATGGAGAGCCAAGATGATGGATGTGGTACTGGAAAACCTCATGCATCAACATGTTAAAGACACTACCAGAGAGAGAAGTGAGGATGATCCAGCAAAACTGGACCTTGTATTCACCTTGAGTAGTTTGGACATCAAGGATATCAAGTATGAAAGGCCCCTTGGAGCTAGTGATCATATGATTCTGTGCTTTGATTACATAGTTGAGCTATAAGTGGAGAGAGTAGCAGGAATAGGACGGGAAAAAACAAACTATAAAGGGGGGACTATACAGGCATGAAGAACTTCCTGCAAGATGCTCAGTGGGAGAGAGAACTGGCAGGAAAACCAATAAAAGAAATGATGGACTATGTGACAACAAAATCCAAGGAGGCAGAGGAGAGGTTTGTTCCAAAGGGAAACAGATATAATGGGAAGACCAGAACGAGTCCTTGTTTCACCCAAAGGTGTAGAGAGGCAAAAACTAGGTGCACTAGAGAATGGAAAGGTACAGAAGACAAAGGACCGAGGAAAATAAAGAGATCAGCTTAAGAGCCAGGAACGAATATGCACAGATAAGAAGGGAGGCTTAGCGACAATACGAAAATTATATAGCATCGAAAGTCAAGTCTGACCTGAAGCTGTTGTATAGCCACATCAGGAGGAAAACAACAGTCAAGGACCAGGTAATCAGGCTGAGGAAGGATGGTGGGGAGTTCGCAAGAAACGACCAAGAGGTATGTGAGAAGCTCAACATGAGATTTAAAGAAGTAGAACAAGCGAACTCCAGGAATTCAGAGCAGCGGGGTACACCAATAAGTGCTGGATGAGGTACACATAACCAAAGAGGAGGTGAAGAAGCTGCTATATGAACTTGATACCTCAAAGGCGGTGGGACCAGACAACATCTCTTTGTGGGTCCTTAGAGAGGGAGGAGAGATGCTGTGTGTGCCGTTAACAAAGATCTTCAACACATCCATTGAAACTGGGCAACTACCTGAAGTATGGAAGATGGCAAACAATGTCCCAATTTTTAAAAAAGGAGGCATTAAACTACAGATCTGTGTTGCTAACGTGTATAGTATGCAAAACCATGGAGAAGACCAGGAGGAGAGTGGTGGAGCACCTGGAAAGAAACAAGCGTATAATTGACAACCAGCACGGCTTCAGGGAAGGAAAATCCTGTGTCACAAACCTACTGGAGTTTTATGATAAGGTGACAGAAGTAAGACAAGAGAGAGAGGGGTGGATAGACTGTATTTTCTTGGAGTGCATGAAGACCTTTGGCACATTTTCTTACAAGAGGTTAATGCAAAAGCTAGAAGATCAGGCACACATAACAGAAAAGACACTGCAATGGATCAGAGAATATCTGACAGGGAGGCAACAACGAGCCATGGTACTTGAAGTGTCACAGTGTGCGCCTGTGACAAGCGGGCTTCCACAGGAGTCAGTCCTAGGACCTGTGCTGTTTTTGGTATATGTGAATGACATAACGGAAGGGATAGACTCGGAAGTGTCCTTGTTTGCAGATGATGTGAAGTTAATGAGGAGAATCAAATCGGTTGAGGATCAGGCAGGACTACAAAGAGACCTGGACAGGCTACAAGCCTGGTTCAGCAACTGGCTCCTTGAATTTACCCTTGCCAAATGCAAAGTCATGAAGATCGAGGAAGGGCAAAGAAGACGCAGACACAGTATAGTGGTCAAAGACTGCAAACCTCAGTCAAGGAAAAAGATCTTGGGTTAAGTATAATACCGAGCACATCTCCTGAGGTGCACATCAATCAGATTACTGCTGCAGCGTATGGGCGTCTGGCAAACCTAAGCACAGAGTTCCGATACCTCAGTAAGGAATCGTTGAAGACACTGTACACCATATACGTCAGGCCCATACTGGAGTATGCAGCAGCAGTTTGGAATCCACACCTGGTCAAGCACGACAAGAAATTAGAGAAAGTGCAAAGGTTTGCAACAAGACTAGTCCCAGAGCTAAGGTGATTGTCCTATGACGAAAGGTTAAGGGAAATTGGCCTGACGACACTGGAGGACAGGAGGGTAAAAGAAGACATGATAACAACATATAACATACTGTGCGGGATAGACAAGGTGGACAAAGTCAGGATGTTCCAGAGATGGGACACAGAGACAAGGGGTCACAATTAGAAGTTGAAGACTCAGATGAGTCAAAGGGATGTTAGGAAGTATTTCTTCAATCATAGAGTTGTCAGGCAGTGGGATAGCCTAGAAAGTGTCGTAGTGGAGGCAGGAACCATACATAGTTTTAAAACGGGGTTTGATAAAGCTCATGGAGCAGGGAGAGAGAGGACCTAGTACAATCAGTGAAGAGGCGGGGCCAGGAGCTTTGACTCGACCCCTGCAACCACAAATAGGTGAGTACAAATAGGTGAGTACAAATAGGTGAGTACACGTATAAATATATATTATATATATCAATAACAACACTGCCAGTAGCTGGGTGATCTAACTCATGTTGTTTTAGCCCGCCTCATGGCGAGGAGGGCAGAGCTGTGTGTTTTTGATCAAATACCACTCGTTCTTGGTTACAGTACTATATATACTGCTTGTGGAGGGTAGCACACCAAACGGGAAGTAGAATGCAATTAGCTATGAGACACTATCGTATGTCCTCGGATCACGACACAACACCTAGCTCTGCTGGGTGCGTGATCCTTGTAGGAGTGGATGATCCAGTGGGTTAGAGTGTCGTGAATTTTCGCTCACCATGAGACGGGGTAAAACAACTCGGGTTCAGTCCCCCAGCTAGTTGAAATGTTGTTATTGATTAAATGCCATTCATTCGTGGTTACAATAATATATATATGGCACAACTTGCTACTTTTTGGCAATGTCTTTTTAGCTGTGCCGGAAAGAAGGGAAAAGAGGCTAGCCTCAATGATAATTAAATCCTTAAGAGATTTTCCTAGAGCTGATAACCTCATTCGCCTTCCCTGTCAACACAAAAAAGGGAGAGGCAGAACCCCCACTCACTCCACTGACTGTGAAAAACTCAGAATCCAGGTGAGCAAGAAAATTGAAGAGGGCAACACAGTGGGGGCAATCAGAATTATTACCAGTGAAGATACAGTTGCTCCCAGGGATGCTGACACGGCTGAAGCACTTAGAGGAAAGCACCCTGGCAGGAAAATCAGTGGCACCAACAGTTCCAACACCTCGGTCCCTATTGTGGAATCATGATTGTGGAAGACTCAGACATTTACAAAGCAATAATGTCGTTCCCATCTGGCTCTGCTGGGGGTTACACTGGAATAAGGCCACAGCATTTAAAGGAAATAGTTAATCCAGTTATTGGGGAAACTGCAGAGACACTGCTTTCAGAGATTACAAGGTTCGTCAACAATTCCTTGGCTGGTCTGATTCCTGATGAAATTAGAACTTTCTTTTTTGGTGCAACACTTTGTGCACTTAAAAAGAAGGATGGAGGAATTCGACCAATTGCAGTAGGCAACACGTTACGCCGCCTCGTATCCAAAGCTGCTGTCTGGAGTATTCGTGCACAGGCAGCCATGATTCTTCAGCCAAACCAGCTTGGCTTTGGGGTCTCTTAAGGAAGTGAAGCAGCGGTTCATACAACAAGGGCGTATATCAACAACCTGCCTGAGGACAATGCAGTGGTAAAATTAGATTTCAAGAATGCATTCAATCTCCTGAAAAGAGACGTGGTATTAGCAGCAGCACAAGAACATTTCCCTGGTCTCTTCCCTTTTGTTTCAGCTGGGTATAGCAAGGAATCAATGCTTCTCTTTGGAGAGCATGAAATCACATCATCGGAGGGTGCCCAACAAGGAGATCCTCTTGCACTATTTCTCTTCTGTATAGCAGTTAGGGAAATCACAGTCAGACTGACCAGCTAGCTAAACATCTTGTTCCTAGATGATGGCACACTAACAGGTACAAAGGAGTCCCTCCTACATGATCTTACACAGGTAATGACACGGGGACAGGAAATGGGTCTCATCCTGAATCCATCCAAATGTGAAATCATCTTCAGTCAACAAGTGAAAAATACCGTGAGATCAAAACTACCAGGAGAAACAGTCATTGCCCCCACAAATAGTGTCTTGCTATGAGCACCTATGGGAAGCAATGCCATTGACACAATTCTCAGGAAGAAATTGGAAGAGTTAAGGAGAATGGAGCAACGAATAGGCAATCTGGACACCCACGATGCCTTGTACCTTCTCACAAAGTGCTTGAGTCTGCCCAGGTTGACATATTTCCTAAGATGTGCACCTTCATATGATAACCCTATACTGCAGTATAGGGTTATCATATGAAGACAGTATTCTGAGGCAGATTTTTACGAAAGTACTTAACCTTACTCTAGAAGACGGGCAGTGGAACCAAGCTACACTTCCAGTCACACTAGGAGGCATTGGTGTCCGCAAGTAATCACAGATTGCGCTACCTGCTTTTCTGTCCTCGTGTATTGCATCCAGAGAGCTTGTAGCAGCGATTCTCCCTGAACATCTTAGGGACAAGACTGGAGTCCAGGACCAAAAATTCATTGACAGAGCCATGATCTGGGATAATCTAACGGGCTTTGAAACCAGACCTGCTCCCCCCAACAACTACAAACAATCGCACTGGGATGGTCCAATAGTGGAAAATATAACCTCAACAATGTGTCAGGGAAGGACAGAGCCCTCTGCCTCCTGGCAGTGAGAGCCCCTCATGTTGGGGACTTTCTGTTGGCTGTTCCCAACTCCAGCCTTGGCACACGCCTCGACCCACAGACCATCCGCATCGGTGTTGCCCTTCGACTTGCCGCCCCTATTCTCGCCGAACACAGGTGTATTTGTGGCAGTGAAGCAGCAGACCGATTCGGGTACCATGGTCTTGTGCGCCGTAAATCCGAGGGAAAGATTGCAAGACATGAGGAGGTTAATAACATTATCAAGAGGAGCCTCACAACAGCTGGATGCCCAGCAGTAAGGGAGCCACCCCAGCTATGCAGATCTTATGGCAGCCAGAAGCGTCCAGATGGTATCACCCTTCAAGCCTGGACAGACGGGAAGCAGGTGGTGTGGGACTATACATGTGCATCTACCTTGGCTGATACCTATCTCCAATACACCAGGGAGGAAGGAGGGGCAGCTGCCAGCTTCAGGGAGTCCCAAAAGTCTAGAAAATATGGAGAACTTGCCCATCATTATATGTTTGTTCCGATAGGCTCAGAGACCCTTGGCTCATGGGAAAAGAATGCATCTAAATTCCTTAAGAAGCTGAGAAAAAGGCTCATCAGGGTAACTAGGGATCCCAGGGCAGCTAGTTTTCTGTTCCAGCGGCTCAGTGCGGCTGTTCAAAGAGGTAATGCCTGCTGTATTTTGGGCACATGCCCCAGCTCTGAGGAGCTGGATGAGATTTTTCGCCTTATAATCGGTGATACACACGTAACCGTATATGCCACCTTTATATCAGCAATGTATCTCTTAAATCTTCTGTACCATATTATGTAATAAAATATTCCTATTAGTAAAAAAAATATGAAAAGCTGGGGTGGTAGGGGAAGTGGAATTTTCAAACGGCTTCAGGTAAATATCCAAATATTCTTCCTTGAAGCCTTTTTATCCACTTCTCCGAGGCTATGGGTCCCACAATTTACACCAGAGGTGGACCCATATATCTATATATATATATATATATATATATATATATATATATATATATATATATATATATATATATATATTATGTCGTGCCTAATAGGTAAAATTGGTCAATTAGCAAGAACTCATTTAAAATTAAGTCCTTTCTAAAAATTTCAATTATACTTTTAAAGATATATTTTTTCATTAATGTTAATGTAAAAAAAATTTATTTTGCACCAAAAGAATCTTAGAAAACTTACCTAACCTTATTATAAGCGCAATTTATTTTAGCCTAATCCTACTAAATATATTTTAAATACTTTTACAGTGATTTAATACTAAACAAACACAATGAAATATATATTTTTTCGTTAGGTTCAGAATGATTTTTGCGAAATTATTGCATACACAAATTTTCGCTTGTCCTATATGGCAAGATGAGCGTTGCTATTTAAGCCAAGATCGCAAATTCTGCCTATTCGGCACAATATATATATATACATATATATACATAATATATATACAATATATATATAAATATATATACACAAATATATATACATAAATATATATACACAAATATATATACATAATATAAATATATACATAATATAAATATATATACATATATATATAAATATATATGTATATATAATATGTATATATATATGTATATATATATACATATATATATATACATATATGTATATATATATATATATATATATATATATATATATATACATACATAGAAATATATATACATACATAGAAATATATATACATATATAGATATATATATATATATAAATATATATATATATATATATATATATATACATATACAGAAATATATATACATATATAGAAATGTATATATATATATATATATATATATATATATATATATATATATATATATATATATATATATGTCGTGCCGAATAGGTAAAACTGGCCTATTAGTAAGGACTCATTTAAAAATTAGGTCCTTTCTAAAAAAAATTCTTATACATTTAAAGATATATATTTTTTTCATTTATGTTAATAAAAATATTCATGATTTTGTACCAAAAGAACCCTATTATAAAACGCGCAATTAAATTTAGCCTAAACCAACTAAATATATTTAATATAATTTTACAATAATTTAATAATAAACAAACACAATGAAATATATATTTTCGTTAGATTCAGAATGATTTTTGCGAAAATTAATACATACACAAATTTTTGCTTGCCCTATTCGGGAAGAAGTGCATTTCTATTTAAGCCAAAATAGCATGTTTTACGTATTCGGCACGACATATATATATATATATATATATATATATATATATATATATATATATATATATATATATATATATATATGTGTGTGTGTGTGTGTGTGTGTGTGTGTGTGTGTGTGTGTGTGTGTGTCGTGCCGAATAGGCAGAACTTGCGATCTTGGCTTAAATAGCAACGTGAAAATTTGTGTATGCAATAATTTCACCAAAATCATTCTGAACCTAACGAAAAAAATGTATTTCACTGTGTTTGTTTAGTATTAAATCACTGTAAACAAATCTAAAATATATTTAGTTGGGTTAGGGTAAAATAAATTGTTCTTGTTATAATAAGGTTAGGTAAGTTTTCTAAGTTCCTTTTGATGCAAAATTATAAATTTTTACATCAACATTAATGAAAAAAATGTATCTTTAAACGTATAAAAGAAAATTTTAGAAAGGATTTAATTTTAAATGTGTTTTTCCTAACTGGCCAGTTTTACATATTCGGCACGACATTATATATATATATATATATATATATATATATATATATATATATATATATATCATACAACCACACTCACACAGGTACACGCGCAAAGAAAAACAGAGGCGGATAAAGATAGTAACAGTGGGAGTGGAAAGATAATTAAACGTGGAATGTTTCTTCCATTCTAAACGAAAAGATCTCTCGTCCTCTGATGTCTTCAGAGGCAATCCTGGTGTACGTTCGAAAAGGTCGAGTCTAAATTGAGAGATTCAAGTTTTCACTAATCCTGAGGGAAAGGATTGATCCCTCCAAACCTTCGTGATGCTGAGTAAAATTATTTTTTTGTTACTGCTAGAGTTGGGCTTAAATATTTCGTGTTGCTATACAATTTTCTATATAATGATTGAACAGCCTAACTAGTTAGAGACCTGGGACGCAATTAGCGGCGAAGGATCAAGGCTGCATACGTCATTATTCTGAATTAAACATGTGGGTTTAGCATTTCACGGAATACATATTTATTCATTGAGTATTTACGAATTTATCGGATTACACGTAATTTGACATTTTATTCTGTATTCAAGAGTTGGTTATATATTTAAACGGTGTTGTTCGTAAATATTATTTATAATTAGTAATTTTATTATCTTCTAATTTACTAGTTAAAGTCAAATTCCCATTTTTTATAAGCCAAATAAATAAACTGTATATTGAATTACACAATGAGCTACACAGTTAGTAACAAAATAGAATTTATAGTGAAATACTATAAACATTATAAACAGACCAACAAAACTTTAATGCCTGCGAATCGTAGGACTAAACAGTTTGAAGAAGACCTCACTCTCATGCCTACAAAATAAAAAGTGCTCTTCTTATCGTCTTTTTTATAGTCTCTGTGTGTGATCCTTTATCTCACTAACCAGAGGTTATTGTCTCCATGTATTCCAGTATCTCGGTGACCAGTTTCTTGTCTCCATGCGTCTTTGTCTTGGTGACCGGAGTTTGTTGTCTCCATGTTTGTTCCTTTGTCTCAGTGACCAGAGTTGTCTCCATGTGTGTGTTCGTTTGTCCCAGTGAATAGAATTTGTAGTCTCCAGGTTTATTCCTTTGTGTTGTGACATCAAAAAAAAAAAAAAAAAATTGTCTCCATGTATATCAATAACTCATTGACCATATGTTGCTGTCTCTGTGTTTTGATTAGCGTCATTAACCAATGTTTGGGTGACTGAATATTTATGCCCGACTATACCAACTTCCTACACTAATTTAAAGCAACTCGAAAATCAACAAAGAACGACATTAGAGTAAGACACATATGCAACATCTGGGTATCTTTATTGTAGACGTTTCGCCATCCAGTGGCTTTATCAATACAAATTCTAGGACATAACTTGAAGACAGTAGAACTATGTACAGAAGATGAGGTAATCAGTCCCTCAACCTAGGAGTAGGTGCGAAGAGCACCATAGTCGTGGAGAATCTCCACGACTATGGTGCTGTTCGCACCTACTCCTAGGTTGAGGGACTGATTACCTCATCTTCTGTACATAGTTCTACTGTCTTCAAGTTATGTCCTAGAATTTGTATTGATAAAGCCACTGGATGGCGAAACGTCTACAATAAAGATACCCAGATGTTGCATATGTGTCTTACTCTCATCTTGTCGGTATTATATACCATTCGTACACAAAGAACGACATTGTTGAACTTTGTACAGTATACTTTCGTGTTAATCAGAAAATATATGTAGCAATATAATCTTGGCATTCTGATTTTTCTTCCACAATATTTTTTTTCACGTTAGCCGTGAGGAAGTTACAATACCGTCCTGGTCACCAAGACTACACTGGCGGACCAGGTATAGTTATACCGTGCTCAGCGTATGATACAACACAACGCTGGTGACCAGGGCCCTAGGCTATTCAGATTGGCGGGACCCCTTTGAGTTACGGGTAAGCGAAGCGACCCCTTCCAGCTTGGGGGTGGGGGTGGGGGTGGGGGGGGTCGGTGTGAGCCTGTTTAAGGTCTAATTAAATACATTCTGGCTATTTAGATTAAATTTAATAGGGAAAGTACATCAAGACAACCAAAACCATTTACCAACAGCCATTATAACTATCTTGTTAAATCATGCTTTTTAAAGAGAATAAACTCAAGACAGTATAGTATTACTAGATTAGGCTATTAAAGTAGTGACATCATGTACCTATTATATTCAGCATAACCACTACAGCACTATTATTCCCTTTATAAATCACTGACCATTATTGTTATCATTGCATCATGCATAAAACTATCAAATCATATAAACTCAAGAAAGTAAAGAATTGTTTATATTCACAGGCACTTCTTAAATAAACTTTTTTCTGGATTTCATATTGGCAAAATCATCAATTATATTCTGAAAATCAATATACACAGAAAAATAAACTATTTCTTCAACAAATGTGTCCTGAACATCTGCTGAAAGGTGTTGTTGCAACTTTAATGCAGCTTCTCTCAATTCTGCATCTGGCATAGTAGTAATTTTGAACAGAAATCCAAACTTGTCATTGAGATTCTTGTAGATTTCTTTTCTTTTCACCAATTCTGTAATCAGTGAATCCAGAATGACGAAGTATGTAGCTGTCTTACATTTCTGCCTTGGTAGCAACACAATTTCATTGTCTGGCTCTTCAAAATTGCGTTTCCTCTTCCTTGACCGCTGATGATCAGCCCGGTAACTGTAGTCTTTCACCAGCAGTTTAGCTTTCTCTTCAAACATTTCAAAAGCTTCATCATTGCGAAGTAAGCTTACAAATTCCACTAAGCCTGCATAGAGGTTAGCACACGTAGCCATTTCAATTTAAATTTTCTGAAGTGTCTTGTTCGTGGCATTTAACCGTTCCAGTATACAGTCCCAAAGCACACAGAGTAAGGCCAATTCAAAATCTTCCAATTTTGATGCTAAGCTGGCTGCTTCGCTTCTTGTAGTTGCTGTCTGGTCTTCATCCTCTGCTATTTGGATCAAAGCAGAACGTATTTCAGCAAAGCTGTCTTTCAAAGCATGTGTTGCATCATGCTGCGCTGACCACCTTGTTGTTGATAATGATTTGATGACATCTCCATGAATGGTTGACTTGAGTATACTCCACCGATGCGTTGAAGCAGAGAAAAAATTAAAGAGTGCTTGTAAAAGTCCAAAAAATGAAACTGCAGCGACACAACACTCCGCAGCACATGACCCAACAAGATTAAGAGAATGTGGTGAGCAGGGCACATATTCAGCAAGTGTGTTGATTTGCTTGATACGGGCTTGCAATCCATTATATTTACCCGACATGTTACTTGCATTGTCGTAGCTCTGGCCACGGCAATCCATAATAGAGAGATTATGTTCAAGCAGAGTATCCAGAACTACATTCATCATTGTTTCTCCATCATGGCCTGAAAGAGGAATGAATTTTATAAAGCGCTCTACAAGCTTACCACTGGAGTCGACAAAGCGAACAATGAATGTCAATTGATCTGTATGTGAAATATCTGGTGTTGAATCTACACTTATCGCAAAGTATTTTGCAGTTTTCACAGCTGCTATGATGTTTTTGAGGACTTTCTTAGTCATCAGTTCAATAAATTCATTGCATATAGTGGATGACATGTAAGATACAGTGCCTCTTCCTGCATTCCCAAGGCGTGACACATGATTTGCTAAGAATGGATCGAATTGTGCTAACAGTTCTATGATCCCTAGGAAATTGCCATTGTTTTCCGAACCAAAAACCTCATTTTCTCCACGGAAAGCAAGTCCTCTTAGAGCTAAGAATTTTATAACAGCAACAACTCTTCCTAGAACTTTTCTCCAATAAGTGCGCTCTTTTTCAGTTTGATTTTCCAATAAGCCTTTTTTCTGTGCACGAAATACACTGGCTAAAATGCAGCTCCTGTGAGTGGTGCTGTTTTCATGTTCCTCGAAACGCTTGGAATTTTTCCAGTCATTGAACCCCTGTGTGAAGGTATTTTCTTTGGTAGAAAACAGCTTGCATGCTGAACAGTACACTTTTCCTGAGCTTTCAGAGTATACCATCCATGATCTTTTCACTGTTTCTGAATTTGCAAGCTTCCTATAAAACATAGATGACTTTAAACAACGACGACTTCCATCATCATAAATCCTTGCTGATTTCCTAAAGTCAAGTTTTCTGCAATGAAAGCAATACGTAGAGAATCTGGGATTACATTTGGCCATGAGGCAGGATCTTTTAAGACAAATCCTGTGGATGAAATGTCCGTAGAGACATTGAGAGACACAAAACAAGTAGATGCTGGCTGAGAAATAATGGAGGGAGGGCTTCCTGTATGATCTGACGTATCTGCAGATTCAACTGTACTGGTAACATCAGAAACTGCTTTCGTGAGCATGTCTGTGATCTTTCCTACTTCTTTCTTTTTCTGTTCTTCTTCTTGAATTTTCTTCTTTCTTTTCTGTGACCCACTCGCATAAGAACGTCCAACATCACGTTCACGAGATGCCATAATGAGGATGTATCACTGTCTGTAATCATGCAAATACAAATTTTTCATTATCAATTATTATTTATTTTTTAATTATTATTTTTTTCTGTTAATTGGGGGGATATGGCCCTTGAAGCCCCCTTTCCTCTGGCTGCGCATCTAAAAATTCAAAACGTTACCAGAAAGGAGTCATATACAGAACTTTAACCATAGATTAGGTTAGTGATTTGGGCTACGAATATTTTACTAATTCATCCTCCTTGATCTCCAATTTACTTAAACAGAAATCATACTGAGTCCAAGAACAATGCACAATGGTATTTATATTACCATTTTCATAACTAGACTAATCATTATGTTTTGCATGATATATGGCCTACCACCATAGACAAGGACATGAGAATTAAAGAATGCAGGGACAATTTTCTGTTTCACCCAACCAACGATTTTCTGATGTGGCTTATGTGTTTCTGGGGAAATATGTAGTAAATTAATTGATGTTCTACTTCACTTCCGTCGCAACTTGAAAACTAAGCATTTGCGACGGAAGTGATGTAGAACATCAATCAATTGAGATCTGTTATTGAAATGATAAAGACTTAAAGACAGGACAAAGTACTTTTAAAACCTACAAACGGAAGTCAGTTTGCGTTTTTAGGTTTTCCTTTATAGTATTTTTACCAAAAATGCGTCTTTACTGGTCAAGTAACCCTATCAGGTACCTCTCTTAACATTTAGAGGCGAAAACAAACATTTATCTATACACATCAATGTCTATCAACAACACTTCAGTTAATTTGTCACAGTACAAGTCTAGATAACGTGTAATTACTACAGAAAATTGGAGAGGAATCTCCCATACTCACCCATTAGCGGGAAAACACAGCTGTTCTGATGTAAACAAAGACGTGTTGAGTGTTGCCATCTCTGGTTAGGTTTATTTATTTTTATTTTATTTTATTTCATTATTTATTTTTGTTTTGATTAATTTTTAAAAATCAATTTTACTCTCCAAACACTTGAACTTTTTAGGTAGGGACCCCTTTGCGCTTGCACCATGTGCGCAGTCTTGGATGAGCCCCTGAACCCCTTGGACCGCGGGGTCCCCAAATGCGCGGGGCCCTAGGCAAATGCCTAGTTTGCCTATGCAGTAATCCGGCCCTGCTGGTCACCAAGACCAGGATTGTGATGTATCCTGCGCTTGGTCACTAAGACCAGGGATGACAGGCAATCTATAAGTTAAACACAGCACAGAATAAAATACAAATCTGGTCGTCACTCCACAACGCATTTCCGTCGCTGCTCGATTCGAGAAGGGTAACCCTGTACTCCATAATCCTGGTCCCCAAAGCCTCTTCTGATTTAAAAAGGAAATCAGAAGAGGCTTTCATAAAATCGACATATTGAAACTAATATCCACATTTTAAAACAGTAAGTTATGACATACACTCACCACATCTAATTCTAATCTTTCAGAGAGACGAAAGCAACCAATGTCCAAAAATACACAAGCACATTAAGCTTAAACCCGCTCACATCCAGCGCTATCACGTTGGCAGCATGGAAAGGTTGAAGCTAATCAGATGCGACACTTAGAAATTATCTAGAGAAAAGCAACATTGCAGGTTTCAAAACTTCTTTTAAAACAACAAACTGGAACCTACACAAACCAGAATCCTTCCAAACATTTCTCTAAGACTGACCAGCTTTTAACAAAGTATACATATCAAGCAATTAATAACTAAGAATATGTTACAAATTGCTATATCTGTAGTATAGACGCCTAGCAGATAATACAGAGTCAACAAATTTGATAACCTTTTAGAATATAGCCTGTTTCTAGCTAGTAACTCACTGTACCTGGACCAATTATCCTCTTAATCATAATTATAGGATTACAATTGGGAGAATTAATACCAGATATAAAACGTTTAAATTTTACTGAACTTGCAAAGATGTGTAGTGTTAAGAGTAAGTACAATAAAACGCTGTGAGTATGCAACACAGCTTCTAAAACTTAGTTAAGACTATTCAGTTGATCTATTTATTAGCTTAAACTATACTCTTAAACATGTTACATCATGTACAATATTTTGCGTCCATTAAACTGTAACATGAGGCACATTACTGTACTACATTGTACTAGAAAAAAGCAAAATAAGTAATATGTGTGTATGTGTATTTGATCAACAGAGGCAATATGAGCAGCTTGCTTGAATAGTACATTGACCAGTTCGCTGAACTGTAATATACACAAAATAGCCATGAGCAGCACAGCATCAGGCAAGGAAGGAGACATAAAAAAAACCCTAACTGGAGGCAATTGACATGTACTCCCAAATTACTGAAAATGGATTCAGGAACTTCCAAACCCCGACTACGACAGTGCACAGATTCCAGTCAGGACACAGATGATCGACAGTTAGGCACCTGAGACATATGGAGGTCTCACGACACATAACCACAATGTCAAAAATTGTCTCACCAACGAGATCATTCTTTACCTCAAAACTGAGTCTAACGTGACAAGAGCAGAGAAAAATAGAATTTTTGCAGACAGGGAGAATGATGCTATCCAGCCAGAGGGAGGGATGCAGTCACTACAGACATGACGTTAGGTATTCACCTAGCTTGCCACTCGACCCAGAATGCATCAGAATTGCCAAACTAGTGAACAAACATGTAGCAGAAGGGGGACAGTCAGTCAACTCTGGAATCTTCCTACAAGGAAACTGTAGTGTGTGAAGTTGCGCTGTGTGACCCTTGTAGGTTTAGCGCTTCTTTTTGATAATAATAATAATAATAATGTAGTGCGTGAAACATCCTAGATATCAACGTAGCTAAAAAATATAAGATAAATATTACAATAAATTAAAGCATGATATTTTCGTTTTAGTTACTAATAAAAAATAACATATTTAATAAAATATGTACATTAAAAATATAATTGTGTCTATATTTTCTAAAAGTACAATATTATGTTAGATATGCGCAATGAGTACATAAAATTTTTTTAATAATTTTCTTGATGACACTCATGTTACAAGCACATAAAAGAACATTATGTTAATTTAACCTAAAGGTAACCAAATAAAGTCAAAACTATGACTTATTTCTGATCCAAAGAGACATTCTACAATTAATTCACAAAATACAATTTGATTAATAAAGTTAACACATTATAACTTGCACAATTTAACATCTATATTTAACGTTCAAAGCTGACCAGAAGTTTCACTATCTAGCTGTTGACCAGAAGTTTCACTATCTAGCTGTTGACCAGAAGTTTCACTATCTAGCTGTTGACCAGAAGTTTCACTATCTAGCTGTTGACCAGAAGTTTCACTATCTAGCTGTTGACCAGAAGTTTCACTATCTAGCTGTTGAACAGAAGTTTCACTATCTAGCTGTTGAACAGAATCCAGCAAAATTTATTCCTACCCACGAAATGTTTCATCAATTTCATATGATGTAAATAACAAAAAGGCACAATACCGTGACTGGAACGATACACAAATAACCCGCACATAAAAGAGAGAAGCTTACGACGACGTTTTGGTCCGACTTGGACCATTGACAAAGTCACACTAACAGAGGTGGAGCAGGACGGCTATATATAGGCAGGAAGAGGTGGAGATAGTAGTAGTAGTAGTAGTAGTAGTAGTAGTAGTACAAGAATTGTATGTAATATCGACAAGATGAAATTAAGATGCCCGGGTGTTGTGCATGTAATTTCATCTTGTCGGTATCATATACAATTCTTGTACTACTACTACTACTACTACTACTACTACTACTACTACTACTACCACCTCTTCCTGCCTATATATAGCCGTCCTGCTCCACCTCTGTTAGTGTGACTTTGTCAATGGTCCAAGTCGGACCGAAACGTCGTCGTAAGCTTCTCTCTTTTATGTGCGGGTTATTTGTGTATCATATGATGTAGCAGCCATTGAAGACTGGTACCTTTCACAATTGATATATTTAATCAGAGCAAAGCGATAAACCCCACAGGGTTCATATAGAATGAAAGACATTCAAATTCAGTCCAAGCAATGAGAATGTAAGAGCTACAAGCACAGTTCACTGGATCAAGACGCCCTCACCAGTATCAAGCAAAATAATGTATCATTGTAAAATGTTTTAACATTTGGAGATTCAAGTGACAAAGAGGTACCTACACACTGCATTAATTATGTACCAAACTTCTTGTAACTGAGAAACACCAATGTTATCACACGGAAACCGAATTTGATAATGGCTTATATAACACTGGACATAGGGCACCCACACACGGAAATAGTCCCGTGAATCGTGCCAAAGATACATTACACCAGCATTAACAATTTGAAGTCGATCGAATAAGGCAATTTCTAGTAATAGAAGAAAGAGGGAGAGAGCAAAAGTAAATGTTGCTGATAATGTTCCTAAAAACCTGGGATTTTTTTTTCAGTTTTCTTAAATCATTTACATAGTATTTAAGATTCTCTACAATCCTGCAAGAAATAATACTTTATTTTTATTTTTATTATTCCAGTTTGATAAAATTGGTGAAACAATGGCAAATTAGCACTCACAAGGACAAAATTAATACAAAGCTTTCCATTTAAGATACAGCAGAATTTGGGGTTCGAAGACAACCAAAAGAGGCATTCTTTAATTATGGCATTTGAAACAATTTTCTAAATAAATTTGTTTAACTGAAAATTAACACAGCTCAAAGTGTGAATAATAATTATTTTTTACGAGGCGCACAAATGGTAAAAGTTTGAAGCTGTTCAGAAAAGGCATTGTTCAGTAATCAATCTGGATTCCTACGATAACAGACAACTATTTCAGTGAAAAAAATTATTGTAACCTACTAATGCTAAACTAATGAGGTATCATTTCTGTCGAGTACATTGTAAAAATATATATTTTGAAGCCTAACAGAAGAAACTTTTCTTTAGTCATTCAATAAAAAAAAGGAGCTCTATTTATTCAATATAATTGTTAAACTACGGCTTATGACACTCAATACTAGCATAAGCTAGTGAGAATTTGAAGCCGATCAAATGAATACTTCTCCAGTTATGGCATGGATTCCAGTGATACGATTTTTTTACTACTTCACCACTTCATCAAATTTGCCATCGCACAAACGAAATTTAATATATACTGTCCTGGCCCTAAGATCCATTAGCGGCCAGTGGTTTCCAACCTTCTCTTTTTGTCTCATACGCCACCTCGACACCTCAAAAAAATTGATGTCCCCTTGACATAAAAACGAATTTGGGTGTTGAATCAGACACTTCTTCATCTGAAACTCTATTTGTAGCCTTATTCCAGGACATTATGTCAGAGATAAACTGCAAAATATTATCTTTGAATTCATTTAAGACTAACGTGCATGCGCAGAAACCCCACACAAGATGGCTGCCCAAAAGGGTTGCCGATTAGTATTTTTAGACTCGATTTCGCAAATTACATGCGAAATTTTTTATTGTAACACTTTAAAATTTTCCGCAAAACATTTAAATTGGCCATCATGTCGCGATCACTGCTATTAGCTATTAAATATCGAAGCAGTCTGATTTAACAGGAATGCAAATCTCACACTCTTTTTACATATAAAAATGTCAAAATTTGCACCTACCCATTTGAATTTCACTCCATCGTCGTCGATGTTTTTGTCACTTTTTTAACGTTTAATTAAGGCAACGCCACAGAGGATTTTGGAAGTTGTCAGAGCCATTCCAGGATACAAGGCATGGGTCCATGAATTTTGGCTCCAGGAATTTGGTCCTTATTAGTGCCTATAAGTGTGGAAAATTCGAAGCCAATTGGATAACGCGTTCTTGACTTAAGAGATTATTTCTAAAAGTTGCAGACAGAAAAAAAAGCCAGACAACCGTTAAAGGAACCCTTTCGGGGACACTTAAAAAATTCTGGCATCTCTTAAAGGTCCCCCTCATGCATCGAGAATTATTCCAGTTGAGAGTTAATTTCTAGGCTTTCCTACCGCTATCAGAACAAACTGATTCTCGTGTCTAGGGGCAGTAAATTCCACTGGCACATTCTTGCACCACTTAGCACTGACTGTTCCTTAGATATATTACGATGGCTCACAAGATCGTTAGGTTCACTCTGAGAAAATAGATGCGGTTCCCTGTTAACTCAGCTGCTTCAAACTGATAATACAGGTAAGTGACTTCTTCATAATCATTTAAGGATGTATTTTTTATGGTGTTAGAAGAACAGGGAGATTCCCTGATTGTTCCATCAGTCTGATTGCAGAAGGAAGATCTGTATATGTTAGTTGGATTTGTTTTTGAAGAAAACTGACACTTTTATGATATAGAAATATGTCCGTGCTATGATCCTTTGGTTTCCTCCGTATCATCAAGACTGCAAATCGCATGCATGACTTCCTTCCAACAAATCACCCGCATGAGGAGTTGAAGCGAGTCCTGATGTCTGACCTTCATATCACAGTCATGAAAAAAATAGGTTGTTGTCACAAGAGGTGTGATGTTGCGTCTCTTCCTTGTCTGAAAAAGCTGTCACATGTAAAGCAAAAAAACATAGCTCTAATAACCACGAGACAGTTGAAAATATCACTTTCTCTAAAAACAGAGAAAGCACACAGTCATAAAACCATCTCAAAAATCCACAACAACCAAATAAAACCATAAATCACCTAACATAAAATGACCAAGCACTTAGCAGAACATTAAATTGTTGAAAAGTATTTAGGGTGAGGGTGGGGGTTCTATTTAACAGAAACTATATTTGTTAGTTTAATCCTAAGTTCAGATTTAAATTAAGCGTCCCAAAAGTAGTCAGATTTTTTTTTAATTTTAATTGAAACCTTTGCTAACCAGTGTCATCTCTAATAAAGAGCACTGTTATAAAATTTACATATTTAAAAAAAACACAAAATCGAACTAAACAAAGGACATTCATTAGCTGGAACAATGAGTAATAAATTGGATGTTTCGGTAGCTGTGCGGTCCAAAACACTTCCAATCATATTCCATTAACTCGACCTCATCTACGTTAATGCACTCAAAAGTAATAGTACAAATTTTGACAATTTTTTTTTTTTATGAAGTCAGTCGGAAGAGATGTTAATAGGTTATTACAAGCAAGTCAATATCCCAGTTTTATTAAAAATGTCAGCACTTTCCATTGTCATGGCTCTCAGTGTGACCTCACTAGTGTTGGGCCTTTCCTTGATTTAATTAAATAGCTCCCAAAAACCTCTTCGAATTTGCAGTATATAGTTTTAAGCCGAGCTTATGAGCATTCTCCAGTCCAAAATTATCGCAAAGCTTTCTGTGAGAAAAATTCACCATCGCTGAAAGCTTGAAGCTCAGATAATCTCGAGATGGTCCTGGTGTTTCCTGAGCAATAAGTTTATTAACTAAATTGCTAAACTAATAAATTGGCACCTAAACAGCCTAAATATGACATGCATTAGAAATTAAATGCATAATCAAGTTATTTAATGGTAAATATACCCAAGCATTTTAAAAATAAAAATGGGAAATGGGACCTGCGCTATCCAGTAACATTCCCAAGGCACCAGTGAGGAAAGTTTGCAGCTGATGAAAGGAATAGTCTACATAAATGTGTACAGATGTCAAAACAACCAAACGTTTGGGGCTATTAAACTGCCGATTCAGACCAAATGTTCACAATTATTTGCAGTATTTCCTTAAATTTATCAAGATGTGGCATTGATATCACGTACTGTCAGCTGATTGATGTTAGTATCGTGGGAAAAAGAAAAAAAATCTAGAAACAACTTGATTTAAGTTTTTGAGGTGTAAATGAAATAATGATTATATTGGATCTTCAATAGCTGTTTACGACAAACGATATTTAAAATGAGCTAATTGAAGTGGCTGTTACTTGTCTAATAATAATAATAATAATAATAATAATAATAATAATAATAATAATAATAATAATAATAATAATAAAAAAATCATGATGAGTAGGGTGGATAGATGAGATTGTTTTGCTGTGATTGGATTGTACAGTGGTAATTCGAGTCAGAGGAGCTGTGAAACTCTGCTGGCCTATTTGTGGATGATTAACGTTGCGTCCTCCTGACATTTTCTTCTCAATAAATACATAAGTGTTTAAATATATTTGTGGGGGTAAGGAAGTTTCATACAGGGTGGCATATAATAAGAACAGTTTGTAGAAACAACATCCCTTCACTAACATTAAGGCATTTTTCCCCCTAGAAGAGAACTGAAGCCTAGGCTTTTTTTTTTTTTTTAATTCGATATTTTGCATGCAAATCACAGAACGGTTGAGGTTCGAACTTGAGGCACACGAATTTTAGAACACAACTGTCATGGGCTCGTGCACCACATGTTCTGTGATTTGTTTGCAATCGTGTTATTATGATTTCGTGACTGACAGTGTGCATTACGAAACGACTAGCAGTGTTAGTCAATTGTTGTGGGTCGCATCCTGGGGGCAGCAGTGTACCTCAGATAAGGCTCGGCTTTGAAATAAGCTGAGGTCGGAAAATATTTCTTAGTCTGTAAAACTGATCTGTGTAGGAACATTTTTTTTCACTTTCCTTTGATATTAAGAGGTACCTAAGATGGCATAGGATGGGTTGACTTTACTGGCGAAGTTGGTGGTTAGATATTTTCAAAGCTTATCGAACAGTATCCTTTAATAGCAGATGCGAAATTATCCGAAATCGTTATTCACCGTGCTGCTACTCTTAAAATACGAGACGTGTGTTTATGTGGACACTTAGGAGTATGTCTAGTGATATATTTATTGTTCTTCCACTTGTCTTTGTCCAGACATACTCCTCAAATATCACAGTCGTTTGAACACTCATTTGTTCGTTAATAAAGCTTTTAAGGAAGAAAATCTTCGAGAAATTAATGTTAGATAAGATAGGCTCTTATTTGAGACTAATGAGTGATTACATTCAAGCACATCTGTTTAACTGTAACTCTAAGGAATATCCCCAACTCATCAAGTCTTTTCCTTCCATGATATAGTCACTTTTCTGTTTCCATGACGGGCCATGGATTCTCGACCATTCTCAAGCAAGTCAGTTGCATAAGCAACAGAATTTAAATCAAATCATAATAATTTTGTTATATTTTTAATATATTTATTCGATATCATAAAAGAGAGATTTTGAAACGTAAACATAGACGATAAAATATATTATAAAAAATACAATTGCAATTGAATTAATTCTATTACATCTGTTATATTACATTAACAATTATTTTATCTATTAGTTGAGTCATAGTTACACGTGAATAAAAACTTTACTACGTATCTCACTCGGCACATTTCTGGCAAATAAATTAATATGAATTTATTATCCTCAAAATGTACAATACTAACACTATTTACATTACATATACTACTGACATTTGCACATTGATAAAAAATAAACTAATAATTTATTACTAAATGAATAAAATATATGGGAAACATGTTTTGCACTCCCAAAAAATTTAATGCTAAGTGATGGTCTTAATTCCATTGCCTCTAGCCATGACATACCTCAGTCATACTGAATCTTAGTAAATACACGTATATCTACGCCAGCATTCAAGAAACTTACTCATCAGATATAAGGTTCGTAGGATATGCGTCGAGCACAAACACAAACACCATAGGGAAGAATATAATTAAAAGCGTAGCTGGAATAACTCACAAGTAACAAACTATATTTAAACTTGTGGACAAGGTTTTTCTCAGTCAGATGTTTAGGATGGATAGAAATGCTGTCCAAAGATTTATCTCCACTTCGTCTGGATAGTTGGAAACCACGTCCACTTTCTGCACAATACATCCGGACTTTCAATATACTGATAATTAGCAGAAGAAATAAGCAAGAATTAATTAAGGACCCAGACTTGTGTTAAAAGCAGCAGTTATTCGAATAACCAAGACATTATTCTTAACAGTTACTTAAAATATTATCACAAAAGTACTGTAAGTTAAAGTTCAAAAGCTGTGGTTATAAGTATATAACTGTTGCTGGGTAATATTGTACTCACTACATTACAACTGTTGTCTTACTGTGCCGTATTTCTCTTACAATATTCAGGGTAATAGTCAACACACTTTACTTGTCGGAGTGCATAATGTCTGGAGTGAAATGCGAAGCACGCAAGATACTTTAGTAATACTGAAATTAAAACCCTAAATAATGATAAAAAATTTGATGTAAATAATGTGACCTAACATGACAAGAAAATAGACAACTGCCACCTGATTCTAACAGACTTCCACGAGCACCGAGTAATGTCTCCGACTGTGGTCGTTAATGAATATGATCATGTATGCGCTCAGAGAATAAAGTGCACAGGGGAGGGGTGTGAGGTCCTCTCTTACCTATTAAGTCTCAGTAAGGTTACCCAGAGTAGTGTTCGCTTGACTGTGCATTAATAATAGTTATTCACTTGAATCTGGAAGTGTGTCCAATTTCGATAATTAGCAAGTTCTTTAAATTAATCACGAATTCGAATTGCTTTTCAATATTTTATGTGGCTAATCAATCCTGTGCAAAAGGTTTCTCACAGTGCAGAAAATGTAGAATGAACCAGGGGTTCCTTAGCTTACAACAAATCATTTTTTATGTTAAGTCAGACTGGGTTAACCTTTTTCCTTTAGTACTCTATAAGTCTATGCCATGCAGTCAGCAGAAGTTTTTAATTCAGAATACAGCTCTATTTTGGCTGAAATGAGCAATGTTTTATTGTGCAGATCACATTATTTCAAGAAGCTACTTATTCAGCCCAGGTACCTCACAATATTGCCAACCTGATTCATCGTACAACTTCAGAAGTCTTGTGTAATAGTTAAGTCCAAGTTTATAATTATGACATATACTGTACTAGGCTATTTTATTAATTAAACATTTCCCTCGAAGTGAACTTTGTCAACCCAGTACAGTACCATTTACCTACAACTGTGACTTATTTTATGGCAGCAATGACATGTATGCCATGAATGGGTTTCACTTATCTTTCACTTATCTGGTAAGTTTTCTTGTTGTATTAGTACTGATGAAGTGTGATACTCGAAAACGTTTGTATGATGTATGAACCGTTTACCACGGTTTTACCGTTTCTGTTCCTAATTCGTCTTTAGACTGGCATATTTCGCTCGTACAAACACACACACACACACACACACACACACACACACACACACACACACACACACACACACACACACACAAGGGACTCCAGAAAGACGGAGAGGTGGGGCACACCACCAAGTGCTGGACACAGTGCACACAACCGCGGAAGAAGTGAAGAGGCTTCTGAGTGAGCTAGATACCTCAAAGGCAATGGGGCCAGATAACATCTCCCCATGGGTATTGAGAGAGGGAGCAGAGGTGCTATGTGTACCCCTAACAACAATATTCAATACATCTATCGAAACGGAGATTGCCTGAGGCATGGAAGACAGCAAATGTAGTCCCAATCTTTAAAAAAGGAGAAAGACATGAAGCATTAAACTACAGACCAGTGGCACTGACATGTATAGTATGCAAAATCATGGAGAAGATTATCAGGAGAAAAGTGGTGGAACACCTAGAAAGGAACGATCTCACCAACAGCAGCCAACATGGTTTCAGGGACGGGAAATCCTGTGTCACAAACCTACTGGAGTTCTATGACAGCAGTAAGACAAGAGAGAGAGAGGGGTGGGTGGATTGCATTTTCTTGGACTGTAAGAAGGCGTTTGACACAGTTCCACACAAGAGATTGGTTCAGAAACTGGAGGACCAAGCAGGGATAACAGGGAAGGCACTACAATGGATCAGGGAATACTTGTCCGGAAGACAGCAGCGAGTCATGGTACGTGGCGAGGTGTCAGAGTGGGCACCTGTGACCAGCTGGGTCCCGCAGGGGTCAGTCCTAGGACCAGTGCTGTTTCTGGTATTTGTGAACATGACGAAAGGAATAGACTCTGAGGTGTCCCTGTTTGCAGATGACGTGAAGTTGATGAGAAGAATTCACTCGATCGAAGACCAGGCAGAACTACAAAGGGATCTGGACAGGCTGCAGACCTGGTCCAGCAATTGGCTCCTGGAGTTCAATCCCACCAAGTGCAAAGTCATGAAGATTGAGGAAGGGCAAAGAAGACCGCAGACGGAGTACAGTCTAGGGGGCCAGAGACTACAAACCTCACTCAAGGAAAAAGATCTTGGGGTGAGTATAACACCAGGCACATCTCCTGAAGCGCACATCAACCAAATAACTGCTGCAGCATATGGGCGCCTGGCAAACCTCAGAACAGCATTCCGACATCTTAATAAGGAATCATTCAGGACCCTGTACACCGTGTACGTAAGGCCCATATTGGAGTATGCGGCACCAGTTTGGAACCCACACCTAGCCAAGCACGTGAAGAAACTAGAGAAAGTGCAAAGGTTTGCATCAAGACTAGTCCCAGAGCTAAGAGGTATGTCCTACGAGGAGAGGTTAAGGGAAATCAACCTGACGACACTGGAGGACAGGAGAGATAGGGGGGACATGATAACGACATACAAAATACTGAGAGGAATTGACAAGGTGGACAAAGACAGGATGTTCCAGAGATTGAACACAGTAAAAAGGGGACACAGTTGGAAGCTGAAGGCACAGATGAATCACAGGGATGTTAGGAAGTATTTCTTCAGCCACAGAGTAGTCAGTAAGTGGAATAGTTTGGGAAGCGATGTAGTGGAGGCAGGATCCATACATAGCTTTAAGCAGAGGTATGATAAAGCTCACGGCTCAGGGAGAGTGACCTAGTAGCGATCAGTGAAGAGGCGGGGCCAGGAGCTCGGACTCGACCCCCGCAACCTCAACTAGGTGAGTACACACACAGGAGCTATGAATCGACCCCTGCAACCACAATTAGGTGAGTACACGCACGCACGTACACCTTGTTTGGTGTACTAGCCTACGAGCAGCATTTATATATTGTTGTAACCATGAACGAGTGGTATTGATCAATAACAACACTGCTAGCCAAGGATCCAAATCCATGTTGTACTGGCCCATCATTGACAAAAATAGAATAGGGAGTAGAAGAACACTGATACATCACATCGTCCAGCTCCCTGGCGGTGGGCCGCGTGCCCAGAATTCTACAGGCATTTCCCCTCTGGATCGCAACACTGAATCTCTGAAAGAGGAAGTTGGCCGCCATGTGAGCCTTGGTTTCTGTGTCGAGTTTTTCACCAGGCTCTTTGAGGAACTTTAGAGCACACTTGCCCCATGCTCCAAGGGTCTCCGACCCTACTGGGCTGAAGTTATAGCAAAGGGGAAGGCCTTCATATTTGCGGGTCTTCAGCGTCTCCCTGTAGCTGGCGACTCCACCCCCTTCAGCTTCAGAGTATGACAAGTAGGTGTCTGCCAATGTGGCGGCACAGGTGTAGGCCCAGGTAATCTGCTTACCATCCTTCCAGGGTAGCATAGTGGCTATATCAGGATACTTTTGTCTTCCGTCAGACCTCAGTACTTGGGGTTCCCGTTGAGCTGGGCAACGGGCTGTGGCGAGGCTTCTCTTTAAGTTGTCGTTGACTTCCTCATGACTAGTATACTTCCCTTCTGATGTGTGACACACAAGACCAGGAAGTCCGAATTGATTAGCCGTCACCCTGCCGTAAATACTCCTCTGTTTGGTGAGTAAGTTTATTTGCTTGTTTGATAACCACCCTCTGATGAGGGAATTTCATGGTCGCCAAACAAACGAATTGAGGGTTTGCTGTAGCCAGCTGAAATGAAGATAAAAAGACTGGGGAACCGATCCCGAACAGCCGGCAAGACCACTTCTCTCTTCACCATATTAAAGGCATTTCTGAAATCAAGTTTGACTACGGCCTTATCTTCTGGTAAATCCCTGATGTAGGGCCTTGCTGCATGAGCTGCCACTTCACTGCCTTGAGAGACCCCAAAGCCCAGTTGGTGTGACTGGGGTAAACTGGTAGCTTCTAGGTGAATGTTTCTTACTACTACTTTGGCAACAAGACGGCGAAGAGAGTTACCAACAGCAACGGGTTTAATTCCCCACATCCTTCTTCAAAGCACATAGTGAGGCTCCAAAAAAGAAAGGTTTAATTTCTTCTGGAATCCGCCTAGCCAGACAGTTGTTGACGAAGGTTGTTAACGCGGTGAGAAGAATTGATGCATATGTGCCTAGTACTGGATTTACCATCTCTTTGAGGTGTTGTGGTCGAATTCCAGTGTAACCTCCTGCAGATCCTGTTGGAAATGACACTGTCACCTTATAGACTTCTGATTCTGGCCAAATTAATTGTCCAGTGATGAGGTCTTCCTCAGGGTTGTTGTTAACGATTATGGTGTCCCTTGTTGGGTGCTTGTCTCTTAGTGCTTGGGCTGTGGCCTCATCTTTGGGAGCAACAGTGTCGTCACTTGTAATTATTCTGATTGCTTCCACTGTGATACCTTCGATTTTTTTTTTGCTAACCTGTGCGCAAATTTTCTCGTTTTCAGTGGAATTTTTCTTGGGTCTACCTCTGTGATTCCTGCGATGATGGGGCAGAGGGACACACATTATCTGTTCTTGGGTAGTTGCGCACTACCTTGATGACTGAAGTGGTTAGAAGCTTGCTGCGTCTTTCAAGAACTGCAAGACAGATATTGCCAAACAGGAGTAGCTTGCGCCATGCCTCGGGTTACTGAGTTCGTTGAACCTCCATTCAGTGTTTAAGAAGGTCTGTGAATTTCCCTGCCGCATATGGACGAGCCGCTTTAGAAATGTGAGGTAGGGTACTGTTAGCAGTGGATTTGAATGCAATCAGAAGATCTTCGCAACTGAAGAGGTTACCATTGGAACTTTCATCTGTCTGTTGAGGCTGTGGGCTGCTCTCTGCAGAGACCATATGTGATCTAGCACACCTATTGTGTGCACGTATAACGCCATTGCGCTCCACACACCTGACATGTGCCTCTTCCTTCATTGTTAGTTGCACTGTTTCCCTGGCTTTGTGGCTGGCTAGCTGCAATCTGTGTGGTAAGCTTGGGCTGAAGGGAGAATGGCACGTGTGGGTGGAGGCACATACCATGGGTTTCTCATGGTGGAGGGGATAGGGGTGGAGGAGAGCGTAGGCCTAGATTTGGTTGGCGGTCTAAAGCCCTCAGATGACCGTTATGTATCCTCCCTCACTGGCACTCACTTCATGTACACATCACTTTTCTTGATTCTAATGGAAGAACTGAAGTTCAGGGTCCTCTTGCCACTCCAAAATGAGCTGCAGGTATTCACATGCCATCCTGTTGATGACAATCCTGGTAGGTGTTATTGACTGAAAGATATATGCCAAAACCAGAGAGAGAGATAACCACAGCCTCTCTCTGGCAGAGATGCCAGATGTGCATTATATATATATATATATATATATATATATATATATATATATATATATATATATATATATATATATATATATGTATGACTATGTTCAATATATAAAGGAATGCTTGTAGCACAATGGACATTAAATAACAGAGGAAGAAAGCTCAGTATTAAATAATTTAATTTTTCCGAGATATCATTACTCATTACTTGGCCTGTTGAATTAGTTACCGGTTGTCAAAGGCACTTGTCGATAGAGTAATTCTTCCTTCGTTCGTAAGATATAAGTCTTCATCTGATAAATCCGGATCAGGACAGTTGTTCAACGAACATCTTACAAAAGTACTGTTCTTTATATTTTGTGGTTTTGGCCTAGCTAAGCTAAATAGCTTGTGTAGGAAAATCAATGTTGGGAAGAACCTGTCGTAGATCTTCAGAGAGACATCTGTCGTTCACCTCAACTTTGTGAAGCAAGATTATGTCCGAGTATCACTGATATTTTTTGGCCAAGATCTTTCACTGGTCTTTAATTGACCTGATATATTAGCTTTCATAATATGACTGATATTTATAGCGTCTGATATACCTATTTTTTCCCCAAAAAACGTATGTAAAGATTATTAAAACAAAGTGCTAAGATCCGCTCTAGTGTGAGTTACATTTTTGTTAATAAGTGAATATTTCTTCCGTGACATTGAAATAATCTCGTTTGTTTCAAAATGATTTACTTAAATTCCTTATAAACTATGAAATATAAAATACGAAGTGTATAAATATTTTGGTCTCTCATTTGACACCTCTCATATCACACGCTAAATATTTATTGGCTTCATATCGACGAAGAAGTATGTAATACTTCTTGGTAGTACTTATAATAAGTAAATGTATTGTAACTTAAATTCTAAAGAGCTTTTTATTCAATTTTTTTTATAAACCAAATTAAAAATGTTAATGGTGAATTATCTTTACAAGAAGTTTTTTTTCTTTGGAAGATCTTAACAGACTGGACACTTAGCTAATTGCAATATCAAATATAATATATATATGTGTGATGAATGGTTTGAAAAACCGACAAGTTGAGGATTGAGACACTTATGCAGCATATGGGAATCTTTATTCAGGAAACGTTTCGCCACACAGTGGCTTCATCAGTCCAATACAAAGAGGAAGGCGTAAGGAGAGGAGGAGAATGAGGTAATCAGTCCCTCAACCTGGAGTCGATGTGTTCAGTCCATCAATCTTGTAGAATGTACAGCATAGGGCCGTAGACGTGGCTTATATACTGTAGTGAGGTGACGTGAAGCAGATGGAGGCGGGGTCATAGTGGTACCATCCACTAGTCGAAGTAGGTCTTCGTCCAAAGGTTGAACAAGTGTTGAAGAATTCTTTGTAACAAGACCCCATGATGCTGCCGTGTCTGACAGTTGTGATGAATGGTTTGAAAAACCGACAGCATCATGGGGTCTTGTTACAAAGAATTCTTCAACACTTGTTCAACCTTTGGACGAAGACCTACTTCGACTAGTGGATGGTACCACTATGACCCCGCCTCCATCTGCTTCACGTCACCTCACTACAGTATATAAGCCACGTCTACGGCCCTATGCTGTACATTCTACAAGATTGATGGACTGAACACATCGACTCCAGGTTGAGGGACTGATTACCTCATTCTCCTCCTCTCCTTACGCCTTCCTCTTTGTATTGGACTGATGAAGCCACTGTGTGGCGAAACGTTTCCTGAATAAAGATTCCCATATGCTGCATAAGTGTCTCAATCTTCATAATATATATATAAAACAAGAGTTATGAAACAATTTTATATATCACATGTAAGTGAGAAAATTAATGGAATAAATGTAATGCAAAGATTTTTGGGCAAGTTCAATGCTGATACATAAAAAAATATTATGTTCGACATTTATACATTGCTTGCAGTTTAATTACAAAGCTGCTTATCATAATTTAACTAATGACCAGCACTGTGGTAGATTATTTACGGTTGTGTGACTCACTGCATAAATTCCGTTACTGTTACAGTTAAGTTATTTTAAGAAAACTGATTATGTTCAAGGAACTTGCAATATATCGGTCAATTATTATAAAAATGAAAACGATTGAATTGCAATATTGTCAATTAAATTTCACATTTATTATTGTTAATAAAAAATGTTGAGTAACATAATTATATATTATAACTTAAGTGTAATAAACACTTCTCAGTGCTAAATAATAATAAACGTGTGGGTTATTATTGAACATATAAATGTGGTAGTGAAACAGAAAGTAATGTAAATTGATGCCTGGCAGTGAGGTTTATTCTTGCACCAGACTTGGTGTGAGGTTAAATCATCCAGTATTTTTCTTGTATTCTATTTTATTCATGCCAGTAATAGTTTGTAGTCCCTGGTGCAACATTAACACCGATATACAACCAATGACGCAACATTAACATTGACACACAGACAGAGGTGCGACATATGTGATCAGTCAATGACGCAACATTAACACTGGCACACAGATAGTGTTGCAACATTAACAATGATATACAATCAGTGACGCAGCATTAACATTGGCATGCAGACAGCAGTGCAACATTAACACTGATATACAGTAAATGACGCAGCATTAACATTGGCACAAAGACAGTAGTGCAGTATTAACACTGACATACAGTTAATGACGCAACATTAATAGTCACTAGTGCAACACTTATATTGGTACATTCACTGATACACATTGATGCAACGTCAGCATTAATAAGAAGCACTGACCCTCAGCAATTGAAGCAACGCTGACCATGATGCACAGCCACCATATATTACAATCTCTAGCAAACAGTTGTGGATGGCTGTAAACACCACGAGTAATTAAGAAATGAAGATTAAGTTAGTGCCACTTGAAGACGACTTAGGCTAGTGTAAGTCTTAGTTGTAAAGGTCTTATTGGCACTCTGTGGCAAAGTTGTTTCTGTGTAGCAATTACTTGAACTATGTTTTATGCACCTTAAAACTAGGGTAACAAAGAGGTACAAAGATTAAGATAAAATTATTGAAAGAATGCGGAATGTATACCTTGCATAAATGAAACAGGTATGAAAACTCAGAATATAAAACTAATGCAAATAAAAACAGGAAAAAACGACAGAAAAAACAAAACAATACGTTAGGCTTAAACTTGATTAATGAAAGACAAGTAAGATACAAATGTTCTTTTACGCTGGTTACCATACCTACGAATCCAGAAATATACATGAATACCTTGTTTAAGTACACGAGAAATATATGCGAATATCATAATTACTTACAAACTTCATAACCTTTAAAAAAATAACTCCATAATTACGTTCATTCATGAACATTGTAACTATGTACAGTGGCAATATTCGCCACGTAGCATAATAACTACGTACACGACAAATATACAGCATGAACGCCATAAGTGCGTACACGGTATCTGAAGGATCATGAATACCCTCAAAAACGTACACAAGAAATAATCATATCCTCACAAGAGGTTCACATCTCTCCCTAACATATAAAGGAATAATAAATAGCTACTTGAAACTAGCTATAAATATTCATATTTATGATCATGGCAGTCACTGCAGGGGACAATAAACTCTATATACCAAATATTTTGATGTATAAATCATTCCTGAATGAAGTGGCATTTGAAAGAGATAAAGGTGGGTCATACAATCTAACAAGTATATTTAATGCAATTTTTGGAACATTTAGAATTACCTATTTTTTTCTAATTTTAAGATATTCATTAAGACAAAAATCAGTCTTAACACATTTAAAGTGATACTAATCAAGAAGGCAGGTATAATGTTTGTCAGGAAACAAGACAAGTAATTCCTGATGCGGGTCTTTGTCAAATGATGACCCACAGGTGGAGTTTTTGGTCATCTGACCAAGGATTTTCGCCGGCTTACCGGTCCACCTCTTTAAAAATCACGGTTATGATTCTAACCATTATTTTTTACTAACCAAGAACAATATTTATAAAAAGTAATTAAATTATTTAATAAATATAGTAAATAAAAAGTAATTTTATATGTTTCCTTAAAAATACAAGCAAACCGGAATATGTCTGTTATACAGACATACAAGATATTTGTGAAAAAATTACTATAACAAATTATAAACAATCACGAGGTCAGCATAGTTGCTGATCCCTGTGTTATATAGCATAGCATATAGTATCATCCATGTGCTTTAGATAGGAGATCCCCTTTAGGCCTGTGACTTTGTGTGACGTCACTGGATGCGCATGTGTACGTTCGTACCTCTGCCCCAGTCTCAGTCGGCGTGTAGACCTAGACAGGCTAAGACAGGCAGAGGCTGGGCTCCATTTCTCATCATCACAGTCTGACAATATATATATCGTTACCATCCAACAAGTGTGTCTACCTTCAACCCTCGATATCTCCATTTAAGAACCCCTACGATAAATGGTGCCAGCGGTGTGGGCGTAAAATTGATAATTACGCCGATGTACGGAGATTTCTTTCGACCAGCAAGACGGCCATTTCGTGTCACCAGTAGGCCGACCTAGCAAGCCAGATACCTCAAGTCAGCTACTCTCCCAAGCTCCTACCAGCTTCTACACCATTCACTGGTCAGTCTCTTTGTATTAGTGTTTATCTGCTTATTTGCATCACTCCCAAGGGGTTGACCCGAGTTTGCAAAATAAGCCAGCTTCCAGTCTGTGGTGAGGGAGCCCAGTCGAGCCTAGTCTACTTCATTCAGTTCCTTTGCCTGCCAAGCCAGCTTCCACCCCTGCTGTGCTCATCGTGTGAAGTTACCAAGCTATTCTGTGTGAAGGGTTAAGATAAGCCAGTTAGCAACTAACCCAGGTGTCTTACCCCAGTACTCAAGCAAGCCACGTGATTAGTCTTCATCGCTTGTGATTCAAGCTCCAAGCCATTCTGAGTGCTCTTTTTCATCCTTGTGGTGTTGTGGTATTTCGTGGGTGTATTTTAAGGTAGCCAGCTTAGAATATCTTTGCGGCAGTGTGACTGTTCTCAGTGAGGCTTACGCCATTCAACCCATAGGCCCAACCACCCACGACCACGTGTGCCTCACCACGCGGTCTCAGATGCCTTAGCCCTGTTTACCTACAAACCCAACCACACTCACTGTGTTGTGGTACTCACTCAACCTCTACCAGTGTTTTGGCGCACTACTAAGGGTTGTAGTACCATATTTTAAGGACCACATAGGGGGTCAAGAGCTAGAGTGTGTTTCGCGCCACCGTTAAAAGCCTCCTGTGTGAGTTCATCGTCGATGTAAGCGCAATTCTACGATCACATGTGCAGAGGACAGCAGCAAGACGACATAAACAATCCTCTACTCTCCACTACCATCAACCTTATTCTACACCAAGTCGTTACAGCGATAATTAATATTTTTTTCATAGAGACATTTGCGAGTGTTGAGACATTTCTTTTGTTTCCAGTGATTTTTTTTCTTAGTGACACTCAGTGACTCTCGATCAGACTCAGTGTTTGTTTGCAATAATCTTTTAATCTCCTTAATTCAGTGTTAATTTCCGTGCATTATCTTATGTCTGTTGTGTTGTGTGTCTTTTTATACACTTGAGGTAAGTACTTAGTGTTTTTCCTTTGTTGTGTGTGCAACATATGAGCAGTATAGAATTTGTTTCCACTTCAGAATCACCTAGTGTTCTCAGTATTCCAGTGAAGTATTTCAGTAATTTATCAGCTTTATTCTGCATCACAACTCAGTGTTGTCTGTTATATTTTTTTCTTCCCAGCATTTGTGTATTCTTGTTTTGTCCCCTGTGTGTTGAACATTCTTGTGTTCATATTCTTTTCATTTAGCCAGTGTTTAATTTGTCTTATTTCCACAGACAATAGTGCCATTATTTTGTGCAAGCAAGAAATCATTTTTACAAAATTTTTCACACATCAAGTTTCATTGCAAGAGAATTCTAGTATTGTGTTTATGTTGATGTGTTGTGTTCTGCATCACTGTAAGTGTTCAAACCTTTTTGTTCTGTGTTTTAGCACCTATTATTTTTCATGTTTCATTGAACAAATTCACTCTGTGCAATTTTTAAGTTCTACTTTTAGAGTAATTTGTTCTTTTGCTTGTTAAGTGTTTCTTGAGTGCAGTTAAGAGTCAAAGTGTTCCCTCAGTTCATTCCTTGATATATTTCTTTTCTTGTGTGTGTAATAATTTTTATTATTGCACATTGACTCATTTTGCAATAATTCTTGTGCAAATATTGTGTTGCCATTAAAGTTTTTCTTGCAGAGATTCTATGCAGTGTTTTGCAATACTTTTTGATTAGCAATTATTTGCAATATTGCTACAGTTTATTTCAGTGCAGTTTCTTATGCTCTGTTCTGTGCATAATATTTTATTCTTTCTGTGCCATTTTATTTTATTCAAGTTTTATTGAGTCCATTTTATCATTTTATTGTGTATTTCCCTGTTCCATTGAAAGTAAAGACAACTCACTGTGCCATTTATTCAATTTAAAGTAAAAGTTGAGCAAATCAGATTTGAGTAAAGTACAAGTTCTCTTGATTTTCAAAGTGTTGTTCATTCAGTTGCATATTTTTCTTGTGTGAGTTCTTTGCTTACTGTGTGACCTGTCAATTTTTAATTACTTATGCAGAATCGTTAAGCATTTTCTTCCCGTTTAAGCTTACTGTGTCATTCTTTCTATTTTTTTTGCCTTATGCCCTTCAGTAATTTCACTGAGAAGATGTCCCATTCACTTTTGAACGTTCACTTAGTGTATCATGCCAGTCAAAGTCAATATGAATCAGTCCACAGTACCAACATTCCCTTACTGACTGAAAGACAATATCTAGCCCTTGAGCAATGTGTTTGTTCTCACAGCTTGTATCTGAGATTTGTCAAAGTGCTGCGAAATGTGAAGTTCAGATTAAGTTCCTATAGATCCGTGAATTACTTATTAACGTAGCCGAGCAGTCAGGCACTAATAACTCTGTCACTCCCATCTGTGTTCCAGCTACACCTTCAGACTTGCAGGATAGTGTTCCATTGCCTCAAGTGTCCGGGGACACTCAGACTGCCTTGAGTGCACAGCCTATCCCTGCAGTGTCTGCTAGTTTGAGTAGTAGTTTCTCCACAGGGGATGACTTGTCAGAAAACGATTACTTGAAACTAGTAATGCCATCTCTTGTTGATGTGACATGCTGTCTGCAGAAAGACGTCTCTGTTACAGCTGGTGCTCTCACTAGAGTGTCTGTTGTTGTTCCTAATGTTCCAGATGGTGATCCCATCCTAGTTGACAGTAATCAGTGCATTGTTAGAAGTTATTTCTCTAGTAACTTTCACACGTTGTTAAAGTTTGTAAGTGTAGTTTCTTTATAGCTGATACCTCGTGTCACTGTGTGCGACTCAGATTGAATATCAGCATTGTTGACCGTGTTCATTTATTTTCTCCTGTGCTTGCAGTTTGAGATAGTAGATTCGTTCTCCCTTGCTTATATTGCGTGTTATAACGTTAATTTTTTCAACCGGGGAGAGTCATCCACTCCACCGAGTTTGTTCATTCCTCCAGTAAGAAAGAACCGATCCCTTGTGTTCTGGTGATTCGATTCCTGCTCCGGGAAGATCTTGTTCTTTCTGTGAAGCCACCAGCACCCATTAGTGACTTTGTAATGAGCCAAGAATTACTGTATCGAACAGCCGAGTTGGGTACTCCAAGCAGAAGAGTGTACCAGTTAGTAATTCCACAGTCACTAGTGAACGTAGCTCTACAGCTAGTTCATGATGCACCAGGTGTTGCACACCCTGGTATGGACCGTTCTGTGAAACAAGCCAGAATGATGAAATAATTTTCGAGTATGTTAAGAAATGTAGTGTTTGTATGCAACATAAAGGAAATGCCAATGGTCCTAATCCAATCCAAGTGTACCCAACCACTAGCGAACCATGGGAAAGAGTTGCCCTTGATTTGTTAACCAATTTTAAATGTTCCCTCCAAGGCAACAAACATGTGTGTGTTATGGTAGACCATTTCACCAGATATTGTGAGTTAGTTCCTATTGCAGATAAGACTGCAGAGACAGTAGCTAAAGCGTTTAAAGAACGCATTATCTGCAGGCATACCACCCCAAAGTCCTTAGTAACAGATAATGTAGGTGAATTCTGTAATGAGATTCTTGAAAATTTGTGTACTTTATACAAGATCTCTAAATCCACCATTGTTCATCATCCTGCCAGCAATGGGTTAGCCAAACGAACCAATAAGAAAGTACTTGATGTCCTGAGAGCCACTATCAACCCCAATAGTGAAACTTGGGATGAAGTCATACCAGATGTCCAATGTGGCATAAATTCTGCTTACAATGCTTCCATAGGTGATACTCCACATTATGCATTGTATGGTGTAGACAAGCGTTTACCCTATGAGTTGTTATATTCCACTCCGAAACCTAATTACAACCCTGATGATTTCGTAGCAACTCGTACCAGCATGGCTCAAAGTGTTTTTAGAAGAATCTGTGAAACACTTCACAAATCAACAGCAGAATTTACTAGAGTAACTAGTAGCCGTGCAAAGCCATCAAAAGTAAAAGTAGGTTCAAGAGTAATGCTGACAAATTTCAACAAAACATCCGAAATGCCTAAGCTCGATCAAAAGTTTGTCGGACCTTATCGAGTTGTAGAACATATCTCTGGTAATAAGTATAAGGTTAGAGAAATTAGTACTGGCAAGTACAAAGAATCGCATTTAGATCAGATGAAATTAGTATGCGATGTTGATGATATTGCTACCCAGACTAATGTGACAGATGCTGAAAATCCTCTTGACTCTGTACCCTCTACCTCAAATACTCAGTCAGATAACCAACCTGAATGTCATTACTCCTTGCGTACTCGACAAGTAATGAGAAACCCACAAGTATCTTTTGTAGATACTCGTTCAGATCTCCCTCAGTCAAGGCATGTGTTAGCCATTGCAGAGGAATTCGATCCTCCCGGAGATGATAACCATTCTGCATATGTAAACCTCACCCTCGCAGAATTGGGTTTAAATGTACATAGTCTGTATAACTAGATGTCCGAGATGAAGTAAATTGTCAACTGTTTGTTATTAACTGATTAGTTTTTCAGAATTTTTTTTTTCGTATTCACGTTCCCTCCGTATTCTGAGAATTTGACAGTAATAGTCTGAGTGCACCAGATGCCTTTGCTGTTAATTTCACCTTGTATATATATATTTATTCTTCCTCAGAATCCGTAGAGTGCATGAATACAGATCGATCGATCAATTCCATTCATATTGTATAATGATTTGTTGTTATTGTAATGCATTACGTTAAAACTCATTACGTTAAAAGTGATTACGTTAACACCCATTACGTAAAACTCATTTTGTTAACATCCAGTATGATACCATCCATTAGTTCTAAGTTATATATGAATTTGTTATTGTATAGAATCAGCCCACAACCACCTGCCTGTTCAGCCTATAAGATAGTAGTGTATGTCGAGACGACATACATAACATGACCGAGCTGTCAGTATAGTTGCTGATCCCTGTGTAATATAGCATAGCATATAGTATCATGCATGCTCTTTAGATAGCAGATCCCCTTTAGGCCTGTGACTTTGTGTGACGTCACGGGATGCGCATGTGAACGTTCGTACCTCTGCCCTGGTCTCAGTCGGCGTGTAGACCTAGACAGGCTAAGACAGGCAGAGGCTGGGCTCCATTTCTCATCATCACAGTCTGACAATATATATATCGTTACCATCCAACAAGTGTGTCTACCTTCAACCCTCGATATCTCCATTTAAGAACCCCTACGTTAACGAGTTAAACTGATTTCTCCTAGTTAAGCTCTGACCTCCAATAATATTCATAAACCCTCTCTAAAATTTTATCTTATACCTTTGAAGATACATATTTTTTTTCATTTACGTTAATGTAAAAATTAATAATTTTGTAAAAAAAGAACCTTAGAAAACTTATCTAACCTAATTATAACAAGTGCAATTTAATTTAGCCTAATCTAACTAAATGTATTTTATATAAGGTTACAGTAATTTAATAATGCACAAACACAATGAAATATTTTTCTCGTTAGGATCAGAATGATTGTTGCGAAATTATTACATACACAAATATTAGCTTGCCTTATTCAGCAAGAAGAGCGTTGCTATTTAAGCCAGAATTGCTATGGAAGAGGATTTGAAAGCTGGTAGGACAATCTGGGAGGATTTGCTTGCTCCCAGTCCCCACCCCAAGCCTGACAGGAAGTGAGGCTTGCAACCACTGTCCATCTTCAAGGGTGGTCCTGCGGGTTAGAGCGTGATGTGGTTTTTCGCTCACCATGTGGCTTGCCAAAACAAAATAGGTTCGAGTCTTTGGTTATTGGCAGTGTTGTTATTGATCAATACCACTTTTTCGTGGTTACAATATATATATTTATATATATATATATATATATATATATATATATGTGTGTGTGTGTGTAAGAAGGCTGTAAGCCTTCTTCCTTGAAGCTGGCTGCCTTGGATCAACGTGTAGCGCAAGCTGCACACCTAGGTATTGTCCAGTGTGGTGAGATTGGTATAGCACTGCGTACCTTCTTCCAAGGTTCGTAGGTTCGAGTCTCCTTCAGCCAGAGATCAGTGTTTGTGTATATTTCGCCAGCTCTTGCGAATTCCTTGCATATATATATATATATATATATATATATATATATATATATATATATATATATATATATATATATATATATATATTATATATATATATATAAAGCTGATTCCCACCAACGCAATCACTGTCTTGCCAGAGAGGTGCTTTACAGTATAGTTATAAAACTGCACCCTTAACACCCCTTCAGAGTGTAGTCACTGTATTTTCCATCTCCAGGCCTCAAGTCCGGCCTGGCGGTTTCCCTGAATCCCTTCATAAATGTTACTTTGCTCACACTCCAACAACACGTCAAGTATTAAAATCCATTTGTCTCCATTCACTCCTATCAAATACGCTCATGCACGCTTGCTCGAAGTCCAAGCCCCTTGCACACAAAACCCCCTTTACCCCCTCCCTCCAACCCATCCTGGGCCGACCCCTACCCCGCCTTCTCTCCACTACAGATTTACACACTCTCGAAGTCATTCTGTTTTGTTCCATTCTCTCTACACGTCTAAACCACCTCAACAGCCCCTCCTCAGCCCTCTGGATAATAGTTTTGGTAATCCCACATTCTCCTAATTTCCAAACTACGAATTCTCTGCATTATATTCACATCACACACTGCCCTCAGACATGACATCTCCACTGCCTCCAGCCTTCTCCTCGTTACAACATTCATCCCCCATGCTTCACACCCATGTAAGAGTGTTGGTTCAACTATATTCTCATACATTTCCCTCTTTGCTTCCACGGACAAAGTTCTTTGTCTCCACAGAATCCTAAGTGCACCACTCACCCTTTTCCCCTCAATTCTGTGATTCACCTCATCCTTTATAGACCCATCTGCTGACATGTCCACTACTAAATATCTGAATACATTCACCTGCTCCATACTCTCTCCCTCCAATCTGATATCCAATCTTTCGTCACCTAATCTTTTTATCTTCATAACCTTACTCTTTCCTATATTCACTTTTAATTTTCTTCTTTTACATACCCTGCCAAATTCATCCACCAACCTCTGCAACTTCTCTTCAGAATCTCCCAAAAGCACCGTGTCATCAGCAAAGAACAACTGTGACAATTCCCACTTTGTGTTTCATTCTTTATCTTTTAATTCCACACCTCTTGCCAAGACCCTCGCATTCACTTCTCTTACAACCCCATCTATAAATATATTGAACATCCACGGTGACATGGTACATGCTTGTCTAAGACCTACTTTTACTGGGAAATAATCTCCCTCCCTACATACTCTAACCTGAGCCTCACTAACTTCATAAAAACTCTTCACTGCTTTCAGTAACCTACCTCCTATACAATACACTTGCAGCATCTGTAACATTGCCCCCTTATCCACCCTGTCAAATGCATTTTCCAAATCCATAAATGCCACAAGAACCTCTTTACCCTTATCTAAATACTGTTCACCTATATGTTTCACTGTAAACACTTGGTCTACACACCCCCTAACTTTCCTAAATCCTCCTTGTTTATCTGCTATCCTACTCTCTGTCTTACTCTTAATTCTTTCAATAATAACTCTACCATACACTTTACCAGGTATACTTAACAGACTGATTCCCTTATTATTTTTTCACTCTCTCTTATCCCCTTTGCCTTTATGCAAAGGAACTATGCATACTCTCTGCCAATCCCTAGGTACCTTACTCTCTTCCATGCATTTATTAAGCAATACCACCAACCACTCCAAAACTATATCCCCTCCTGCTTTTAACACTTCTATCGTTATCCCATCAGTCACAGCTGCCTTATCCCCTTTCATTCTACTCACTGCCTCACGAACTTCCCCCACACTCACAACTGGCTCTTCCTCACTCCTACAAGATGTTATTCCTCCTTGCCCTATACACGAAATCACAGTTTCCCTATCTATATCAATATTTAACAATTCCTCTGAATATTCCCTCCATATTCCCGATTCCTCTAACTCTCCATTTAATAACTCTCCTCTCATATTTTTAACTGTCAAATCCATTTGTTCCCTAGGCTTCCTCAACTTACTAATCTCACTCCAAAACTTTCATATTTTCAACAAAATTTGTTGATAACATCTGACTGCTCTCTCATTTGCTCTCTTTTTACATTGCTTCACCACTCTCTTAACCTCTCTTTTTCTCTCCATATACTCTTCCCTCCTTGCATCACTTCTACTTTGTAAAAACCTCTCATATGCTAACCTTTTCTCCATTTACTACTCTCTTTGCATTATCATTCCACCAGTCGCTCTTCTTCCCTCCCGCACCCACTTTCCTGTAACCACAAACTTCTGCTGAACTCTCTAACACTACATTCTTAAACCTACCCCATACGTCTTCGACCCCATTGCCTATACTCTCACTAGCCCATCTATCCTACAATAGTTATTTATATCTTACCCTAACTGCCTCCTCTGTTAGTTTATTCACCTTCACCGCTCTCTTACTTGCTGCATCTATTTTCCTTGTATCCCATCTACCTTTTACTCTGGCTGTAGCTGCAACTAGAAAGTGATCTGATATATCTGTGGCCCATCTATAAACATGTACATCCTGAAGTCTACTCAACAGTCTTTTATCTACCTATACATACTCCAACAAACTACTGTCATTATGCCTCACATCATATCTTGTGTACTTTTTTATCCTCTTTCTCTTAAAATAAGTATTACTTATAACTAAACACCTTTCTGTACAAAGTTCAGTCAAAAGGCTCCCATTGTCATTTATACCTGGCACCCCAAACTTACCTACCACACTCTCTCTAAATGTTTCTCCTACTTTAGCATTTAGGCCCCCGACCACAATTACTCTCGCACTTGGTTCAAAGGTTCCTATACATTTGCTTACCATCTCCCAAAATCTCTCTCTCTCTCTCCTCTACACTCCTCTCTTCTCAAGGTGCATACAGTCTTATTATGACCCACTTTTCACATCCGACCCTTATTTTAAACCACATAATCCTTGAATTTACACATTTATATTCCCTCTTCTCCTTCCATAACTGGTCCTTCAACATTATTGCTACCCTTTCCTTAGCTCTAACTCTCTCGGCTACTCCTGACTTAATCCCATTTATTTCTCCTCGCTTAAACTCCCCTACCCCCTTGAGCTTTGTTTCACTTAGGGCCAGGACATCCAGCTACTTTTCATTCATAACATCAGCAATCATCTGTTTCTTATCATCTGCACTACAACCACGCACTTTCAAACATCCCAGTTTTATGAAGTTTTTCTTCTTTTGATTTTTAGTAAATGTTTACAAGAGAAGGGGTTACTAGCCCATTGCCCCCGGCATTTTAGTCGCCTCATACGACACGCATGGCTTACGGAGGAAAGATTCTTTTCCACTTCCCCATGGACAATAGAGAGAATAAACAAGAAGAAGAGCTGTTAAGAAAAAGAAGAAAGGCTGGAGGCAGTGGAGATGTCATGTCTGAGAGCAATGTGTGGTGTGAATATAATGCAGAGAATTCGTAGTTTGGAAGTTAGGAGGAGGTGCGGGATTACCAAAACTGTTGTCCAGAGGGCTGAGGAAGGGTTGTTGAGGTGGTTCGGACATGTAGAGAGAATGGAGCGAAACAGAATGACTTCAAGAGTATATCAGTCTGTAGTGGAAGGAAGGCGGGGTAGGGGTCGGCCTAGGAAGGGTTGGAGGGAGGGGGTAAAGGAGGTTTTGTGTGCGAGGGGCTTGGACTTCCAGCAGGCATGCGTGAGCGTGTTTGATAGGAGTGAATGGAGACAAATGGTTTTTAATACTTGACGTGCTGTTGGAGTGTGAGCAAAGTAACATTTATGAAGGGATTCAGGGAAACCGGCAGGCCGGACTTGAGTCCTGGAGATGGGAAGTACAGTGCCTGCACTCTGAAGGAGGGGTGTTAATGTTGCAGTTTAAAAACTGTAGTGTAAAGCACCCTTCTGGCAAGACAGTGATGGAGTGAATGATGGTGAAAGTTTTTCTTTTTCGGGCCACCCTGCCTTGGTGGGAATCGGCCGGTGTGATAATAAAAAAAAAAATATATATATATATATATATATATATATATATATATATATATATATATATATATATATATATATATATATGCGCATGTGCATGCCTGTGTAGTGTGACCTAAGTAGTAAGTAGAAGTAGCAAGATATACCTGTTATCCAGCATGTTTTTGAGACAGAAAAAAGACACCAGCAATCCTACCATCATGTAAAACAGTTAAATGTTTCTGTTTCAATCACTTGGCAGGACGGTAGTACCTCCCTGGGTGGTTGCTGTCTACCAACCTACTAGATATAGTCAGATAATGTGTGATAATTTTTTGCTGTTTGTATAATTTTATCAAGCCATGAGATGATTAAACTCAACAGCAAAGCGTTGTCACAATAAAAGTTCGCACTCTAATTTATGTCCGTCTTTCTGTCTTCAAAAAAGGACTTTATTGAATACCAATAGAAAAAGGAACAGATTACCAGTTACAAAACGATACGAAAATTAATCCAAAAAATCTACTAAAAAATTATTACAGAAGTAAGCAGTATTTTGCTGAAGGTAGCGCAGCAATTTATCCCAATTACTCCGCTTTGTTGCCCCATTTATCACAATGTTACACGGATTAAATGGCCGTGGTAAAAATCCCTGAAAATTTGTTGGAGAAATGTATCCTGTTTACTTTCTGTTGGTGTAACAATAATGTATTTAAAATGCTGATTTGTTATACAGAAGAAATAATTGTGTCACGACCAGTTGAGAAGAAACGTTACCTATAGGCTACCTGTGGATAGTTGTGGGGGTCACTGCCGCCACGGCCCGGTCCCGGAGCAGCACTCTCCTCTGTCTAAGCAATCTTGCTGTTGATGCTGGCCGCATTTAGTCAAACGCTGACAACACAGCCCGGCTCATCAGGAACTAAATTTATCAAGTTCCTCTTGAAGACAGTTTGGTCTCTGTTGGTAATTCTCCTATTTATAAAAGGTAGTGTTCCAAAGTCTTGGCCCTTTTTCAATTAGTTATCACTGTGTTATCACTGCACCTTTTTCATTGAGATTGATTTCAGTTAGGAGACTCGGAAGAAATCCCACACAAATTTTTCAGATGAAAATTATGATGTAATTTTGGAGTATCACTCATGGGGCTTCTGGTGTTGTAGTATATAAGGTGGTTGTCTGAATATATACGAGTAGTGAAGGTTCTCTGGGCAAACTTCTGACACAATTACTCCTGATTCCGCCAAATTAATAAGATAAGATAAGATAAGATTTCGTTCGGATTTTTAACCCCGGAGGGTTAGCCACCCAGGATAACCCAAGAAAGTCAGTGCGTCATCGAGGACTGTCTAACTTATTTCCATTGGGGTCCTTAATCTTGTCCCCCAGGATGCGACCCACACCAGTCGACTAACACCCAGGTACCTATTTGCTGCTAGGTGAACAGGACAACAGGTGTAAGGAAACGTGTCGAAATGTTTCCACCCGCCGGGAATCGAACCCGGGCCCTCCGTGTGTGAAGCGGGAGCTTTAGCCACCAGGCCACCGCTATATTGATTAGTTTGAGTTTGTTCTTTACTCCGCTTCGGTTTCTTGTTAACTGAAATTATTTTGAAAGTAAATTTGGCTTTTCTATGTGACAATTTGAGACTCTGACCGCGGGTTCAAATCCCGCCCGTGGTATGGTTTGTGTTGCAGTTTCCTGTGATGCCAGTAATGAAATGTTACACTAACACGGGACATAAAGATAACGATTATGAAGAGCAACGGCAGCATGGGACGTTAGTTATAAAATGTAACGGCCACTGTGACTATCAGTTGAAGAATCTCTGTGATACCTTCGTCCCTATTATCAAGAGAGGAAAAGCCTGTTTAAGTTGGGAGGAGGAAGTTATTTTTAGACGATTAAAAGATTTTTCTTGGCTTCAAGTAGTAAGTTTTCGACACATCTACGCACTGATTCTATAGATCCATCCACTCATCCATCAACTAAACTCACTCATCTATCATCTACATCTATTCATCCACACACTACATCTACTCATCCATCAACTACATCGACTTATCTATCAACTACATCCACTCTTTTATCACAACCCACACCACCCAGTCTATAGAAACCCACACTCTCACATTCTTCCACATACACCTATCCATCGACACCCACACATCTCTTCTGGTCTATTCATCTCTTCACTTTCATTCACCTACTGGCAACGGCACTCCATTATCATTTTTTTGCATCCATCCATCTTTCTATCAATATCCACTCTCACCCATCCCTTAACTTCAGTCCATCTATCGATACTCATCGCACTAGACCATCTTGCAGCGTCCACATCCACCTTTCCTTCATATGCACACATCCGTAGGCACCCACACCTAGCAATCCCTCCGCAGCTACCAATATACTGACACGCACACCCCTTATCCCTTCACAGCCCTCTATTTGTCGATACCTATTGACAATCTATGATAAAACGATGGTAGATAAGTACGTTTATGATGCAACTTACAATGTGAACAGACTGACTGATGTTGTAGTGGCCAGGCTTAAGCTCGGTTACAAATACTTCTGGCAGTTTGGTAGACGCACAGATGATGATCAAACCAAATGCAAAGTATGTGTTCACCCATATGCTCACTGTCTTGAACACTATGTGCTATATTGTGTACTTATTGAGGACGATAGAGATGGTATAATAACCTATGTGATATGCTAAGATATCTTATTAATGATATTAAGATACCAAATATATTTAGGAAATTTACTAAATTTGCTTTCAGCGTATAAGTGAACTGCAGATATAAATCCAGATGAACTTCTGTAAACCCCTTTGAGGCCTAGTTCGTACGTTCGTAGGTCTTGCGCTACTATCCACAGCATATGGGGTGCCCAATAAACTAGCCGCTTCCTCGACACCCACATCGACTTATCCCTTAACAACACCCTCTCTCCGTCCTCTGTCTTTAGAAAGCCAGACCCAATCATTGTCTCTCATTCATTCATCCATCATTATTACGAAAACAGGTATAGTCTAGTGGCCTGCACACCTGGTTGTAGCACGATAAACAAGGTAGAAACGAGGAACGAGCAAAAATGCAGTAGAGTAATACTTATATTTCCTTCATCAAACAGCAAGCAATGTTTTTTTTTTTTTTTTTTTTTATTATCACACCGGCCGATTCCCACCAAGGCAGGGTGGCCCGAAAAAGAAAAACTTTCACCATCATTCACTCCATCACTGTCTTGCCAGAAGGGTGCTTTACACTACAGTTTTTAAACTGCAACATTAACACCCCTCCTTCAGAGTGCAGGCACTGTACTTCCCATCTCCAGGACTCAAGTCCGGCCTGCCGGTTTCCCTGAATCCCTTCATAAATGTTACTTTGCTCACACTCCAACAGCACGTCAAGTATTAAAAACCATTTGTCTCCATTCACTCCTATCAAACACGCTCAAGCATGCCTGCTGGAAGTCCAAGCCCCTCGCACACAAAACCTCCTTTACCCCCTCCCTCCAACCCTTCCTAGGCCGACCCCTACCCCGCCTTCCTTCCACTACAGACTGATACACTCTTGAAGTCATTCTGTTTCGCTCCATTCTCTCTACATGTCCGAACCACCTCAACAACCCTTCCTCAGCCCTCTGGACAACAGTTTTGGTAATCCCGCACCTCCTCCTAACTTCCAAACTACGAATTCTCTGCATTATATTCACACCACACATTGCCCTCAGACATGACATCTCCACTGCCTCCAGCCTTCTCCTCGCTGCAACATTCATCACCCACGCTTCACACCCATATAAGAGCGTTGGTAAAACTATACTCTCATACATTCCCCTCTTTGCCTCCAAGGACAAAGTTCTTTGTCTCCACAGACTCCTAAGTGCACCACTCACTCTTTTTCCCTCATCAATTCTATGATTCACCTCATCTTTCATAGACCCATCCGCTGACACGTCCACTCCCAAATATCTGAATACGTTCACCTCCTCCATACTCTCTCCCTCCAATCTGATATTCAATCTTTCATCACCTAATCTTTTTGTTATCCTCATAACCTTACTCTTTCCTGTATTCACCTTTAATTTTCTTCTTTTGCACACCCTACCAAATTCATCCACCAATCTCTGCAACTTCTCTTCAGAATCTCCCAAGAGCACAGTGTCATCAGCAAAGAGCAGCTGTGACAACTCCCACTTTGTGTGTGATTCTTTATCTTTTAACTCCACGCCTCTTGCCAAGACCCTCGCATTTACTTCTCTTACAACCCCATCTATAAATATATTAAACAACCACGGTGACATCACACATCCTTGTCTAAGGCCTACTTTTACTGGGAAAAAATTTCCCTCTTTCCTACATACTCTAACTTGAGCCTCACTATCCTCGTAAAAACTCTTCACTGCTTTCAGTAACCTACCTCCTACACCATACACTTGCAACATCTGCCACATTGCCCCCCTATCCACCCTGTCATACGCCTTTTCCAAATCCATAAATGCCACAAAGACCTCTTTAGCCTTATCTAAATACTGTTCACTTATATGTTTCACTGTAAACACCTGGTCCACACACCCCCTACCTTTCCTAAAGCCTCCTTGTTCATCTGCTATCCTATTCTCCGTCTTACTCTTAATTCTTTCAATTATAACTCTACCATACACTTTACCAGGTACACTCAACAGACTTATCCCCCTATAATTTTTGCACTCTCTTTTATCCCCTTTGCCTTTATACAAAGGAACTATGCATGCTCTCTGCCAATCCCTAGGTACCTTACCCTCTTCCATACATTTATTAAACAATTGCACCAACCACTCCAAAACTATATCCCCACCTGCTTTTAACATTTCTATCTTTATCCCATCAATCCCGGCTGCTTTACCCCCTTTCATTTTACCTACTGCCTCACGAACTTCCCCCACACTCACAACTGGCTCTTCCTCACTCCTACAAGATGTTATTCCTCCTTGCCCTATACACGAAATCACAGCTTCCCTATCTTCATCAACATTTAACAATTCCTCAAAATATTCCTTCCATCTTCCCAATACCTCTAACTCTCCATTTAATAACTCTCCTCTCCTATTTTTAACTGACAAATCCATTTGTTCTCTAGGCTTTCTTAACTTGTTAATCTCACTCCAAAACTTTTTCTTATTTTCAACAAAATTTGTTGATAACATCTCACCCACTCTCTCATTTGCTCTCTTTTTACATTGCTTCACCACTCTCTTAACCTCTCTCTTTTTCTCCATATACTCTTCCCTCCTTGCATCACTTCTACTTTGTAAAAACTTCTCATATGCTAACTTTTTCTCCCTTACTACTCTCTTTACATCATCATTCCACCAATCGCTCCTCTTCCCTCCTGCACCCACTTTCCTGTAACCACAAACTTCTGCTGAACACTCTAACACTACATTTTTAAACCTACCCCATACCTCTTCGACCCCATTGCCTATGCTCTCATTAGCCCATCTATCCTCCAATAGCTGTTTATATCTTACCCTAACTGCCTCCTCTTTTAGTTTATAAACCTTCACCTCTCTCTTCCCTGATGCTTCTATTCTCCTTGTATCCCATCTATCTTTTACTCTCAGTGTAGCTACAACTAGAAAGTGATCTGATATATCTGTGGCCCCTCTATAAACATGTACATCCTGAAGTCTACTCAACAGTCTTTTATCTACCAATACATAATCCAACAAACTACTGTCATTTCGCCCTACATCATATCGTGTATACTTATTTATCCTCTTTTTCTTAAAATATGTATTACCTATAACTAAACCCCTTTCTATACAAAGTTCAATCAAAGGGCTCCCATTATCATTTACACCTGGCACCCCAAACTTACCTACCACACCCTCTCTAAAAGTTTCTCCTACTTTAGCATTCAAGTCCCCTACCACAATTACTCTCTCACTTGGTTCAAAGGCTCCTATACATTCACTTAACATCTCCCAAAATCTCTCTCTCTCCTCTGCATTCCTCTCTTCTCCAGGTGCATACACGCTTATTATGACCCACTTCTCGCATCCAACCTTTACTTTAATCCACATAATTCTTGAATTTACACATTCATATTCTCTTTTCTCCTTCCATAACTGATCATTTAACATTACTGCTACCCCTTCCTTTGCTCTAACTCTCTCAGATACTCCAGATTTAATCCCATTTATTTCCCCCCACTGAAACTCTCCTACCCCCTTCAGCTTTGTTTCGCTTAGGGCCAGGACATCCAACTTCTTTTCATTCATAACATCAGCAATCATCTGTTTCTTGTCATCCGCACTACATCCACGCACATTTAAGCAACCCAGTTTTATAAAGTTTTTCTTCTCTTTTTTAGTAATTGTATACAGGAGAAGGGGTTACTAGCCCATTGCTCCCGGCATTTTAGTCGCCTCATACGACACGCATGGCTTACGGAGGAAAGATTCTTTTCCACTTCCCCATGGACAATAGAAGAAATAAAAAAGAACAAGAGCTATTTAGAAAAAGGAGAAAAACCTAGATGTATGTATATATATATATGCATGTGCGTGTCTGTGAAGTGTGACCAAAGTGTTAGTAGGAGTAGCAAGATATCCCTGTTATCTTAGCGTGT
>NC_091310.1:14687584-14697584 GCF_038502225.1 Cherax quadricarinatus
ATGGTCAACCAGCCATATTATCCTCTAATTCCATGCTGAATTTGCTTCACGTTACACGTACTTCTTCCACCCTCAACACAAGCATACAGTAACTGCAGTGATATATGTTAGTACTGTCACCTTGCTGGGACCAGTCTGCCGTCCAGTGTGCTCGTCTGTGGGTACAGCTTCTCTGATTACATTGACTACTAATGGAAATATTTTTCCTAATGCGCTCTTACCCTGATCTCGCTCCGAGGATCAATGCCCCTGCAGTCAAGTCCTTGACCAGGCCTCCCGGTGGATCAGGGCCTGATCAACCAAGGTCAGATCAACCAGGATCTGATCAATTTTGCTAAGAAATTACAGCTACTCCTTCATTTCTTTGATCAAACCTGATTTCCTTTCATTTTCTATGCTCTGTATGACCCTTACTTATTCTCTTCGCCTCCCCATGAATGTAATAATAATAACAATAATAATAACAATAATAATAATAATAATAATAATAATAATAATAATACCCCAGTGTACGTAAAGCTTTGTGTCATTATTTTAATTTATGGCCATGTGTCACTCGCTGATAATTAATTCATCTTTAATCTGCGCTAACATTTATCTTTGAATCTCTTTCTTTTACTACTTGTGGTCTATAAATATACAGTAACTGTATCGAACAAGAGCAGCTATTTCTCAATTTTACATATAAAAGCGTCATTACTTGTTGTATTGTTGCCATGGTGAATGTTCTGTTGAGGTTCTGTCACCATGGTGGGAGATCTGTTGTGATTCTGCTGGAATGACGGGCGCCCAATTTTAGTTATGCTGCCATGATGGGTGCCCTGATGTCCTTCGACTGCCATTATGAATGCCCATTTGTGGTTCTACTGCCATGCTAAGTGCTTGTTGTAGTTCTGCTGCCATAGTATTTTTTTTTGGCCTAATGAATGGTCCTGCAACCTTGTACTGCCAAATAACCTCTAGTATAACTACCAGTGCAATATTGAATCCAAATAACTGTTCTTAAAATTTAATACTTGAAATAAACATTACTTTTTCACTTTATTTTTGCTAATTAATCTTTTTTTGTAATCAACACCTAAGCTAACTATACCTAGTTGTACTTTAGCTCATTCTAGCTCAATACATAGACAACACTAAATTCATTATATTAGACCTTAGTGCAATTACAAGAATGAATCTGGTGCCACTTGTAATTTGTTTGTTTTTTTATAGTATTAGTTTATACCTAGTTGCACTTTAGCTCAACACATAGACAATATCAACTTCATTATGTTCATTAGTGACTTTACTCTATATGACAAAAGTGCTTTAACGGTATACTTATCCAAACCTCCCAACACTACAAAAATCAGTATTTCAACTCGCCACATAATACAGGATATAAACAACCACTATTTAAACCTAAAAGATGAATGATCACGTTGACCCTGATCTAAACCTCCATAATCTAACACACAATCAAAACTTATTGGAAAGTAACTGCCTTTATTACACAGCATCATAAGCCAGCACTATCCTGAACACTGCTCAAAGTCTATCAGTTCTTAACTACAACATCAGGTCCTTAAGCAAACACTATGATGACCTCCTGGCACTCCTTGAGTCACTAAAGACACCCTTCTCCTGCATTATTCTTACTGAGACCTGGCTTAAGCAGGACACAGTTGATATCTACCCACTATCAGGATACATAGCAATCCACAACTGCAGACCATACCAAGTTGGGGGTGGTACTGCAATCTATTACTCTAAACAACTATCTTGTATTAGCACTAATTGCTTTAGTGATGAATATGGGGAATACATTTTTGCTAATTTTACTGTAAAAAACCTCAAGACGCCTATAACAATCGGTGCCATATACCGGATACCCCACACAAACATCCCAAACTTCAGTGAGAATCTAAAGTCACTAATAACAAACAGACAAATGAACAAGCACCACCTTCTCTTAGCTGGAGACTTCAATATCAACCTTGGCCTACCAGATGATCAGACTGTAACTGATTTCATCAACAATATGAACAACACACTTCTCATACCAACAATAACTAAACCAACCAGGCTGACTGAGACAAGTGCAACCATAATAGACCACATATGGACCAATGTACTAGCCCCCCTTAAATCTGGGATAATCACAGACAGCACTACTGACCACTACCCAACCTTCCTCTTAACAAACATTAGTGAGCCACAACTAGAATACAAAAAAGTTTCATTTAGACTCCATGACGAGGCCTCAATAAGGAATTTCACAGCATACCTAGAGACTGTTGACTGGCCTACAGAATTCTCCAATGCCAGTGGTATTGACGATTGGACAGACATTTTTCGTAACAAAATACTTAGACTATACAACAAACATTGTCCTATAAAAACGAAACAGATCACGAATACACGGCTAGGTTGCCAATGGCTAACCAGCAGCATTCAGAAATCTATTGATAAGAAACACTGATATGAAAAGCAATATAGACAGGGCTTAATACACAAAGATATTCTTAAACACTATTCAACAGTTCTCACCAAATTAATAAAGAAAGCCAAACAACTGTACTACTCCAGCAGATTTACTGACACAAGAGGAAATATAAAAAAGACCTGGAAAACACTTTCCCAGATTCTGGGGACCCAAAAACTGAAAAAAATGAATATTGTTCTAACTAAACCTCATGAAACACCACTGCATCCCACTGATACAGCTAACAAGATAAACGACTTCTTCTCAAACATAGGATCTAATCTCGCCAGTAAAATCCCATGTACCAATGCCCGTGCCGGGGACTACCTAGATGGGAATTTCCCAAATTCCTTCTATCTTGTACCAACTGAGCCCACGGAAGCCACGGTGATCATAAAGTCACTTAAAAATAACTCGGGGAATGTGTCTCATGTCCCACCATTATTGTACAAGCGAGCGGCCCATGTCCTTTCACATGCTATTACATTACTTTTTAACAAGTCACTAGAAACTAGCACTTTCCCGGCACTACTCATGACAGCAAAGGTTACACCAATACATAAAGGTGGTGACCCTACAGATGTAAACAACTATAGGCCAATATCAAACTTACCATTGCTATCCAAAATCTTCGACAAACTCGTGCACAGGAGACTATATTCATATATAACGTCACAAAACATACTCAACCCCTGCCAATTTGGATTCAGGAAAAATAAAAGCACTAATGATGCAATTATAAAAATGCTAGACCTGCTTTACACAGCATTGGAAAATAAGGAATATCCGCTAGGAATTTTTATTGACCTAAGAAAAGCGTTTGACACAGTAGACCGCGGCATCCTACTCCACAAACTTGACCACTATGGTATAAGAGGCCATGTGCTTGCATATTTTAAATCCTACCTTTCTAATAGGTATCAGTATATCACCATTAAAGACACAGCCTCATCAGTACGGCCACTTGATACTGGAGTTCTGCAGGGAAGTGTCCTTGGACCCCTGCTCTTCCTCATTTACATCAATGATCTTCCAAACATATCCCAACACCTGAAACCCATTCTCTTTGCTGACGACACGACTTATGTCATCTCCCACCCTAATCTTGCCACCCTCAACACCATTGTTAACGAGGAGCTGCTCAAAATATCGACTTGGATGACAGCCAATAAACTTACACTTAACACTGGCAAAACCTACTATATTATGTTTGGTAGCAGAGCAGGTGGTGCGCAACTTAACATTAAGATTGACAACACTCTAATTGCCAGACATAATGAGGGCAAATTCCTTGGCCTATACCTCGACAACAACCTAAATTTCAGCACCCATATTCAACACATAACAAAAAAAGTATCAAAAACGGTGGGGATCCTCTCCAAGATACGATACTACGTGCCGCAAACTGCCCTTCTCACACTATACCATTCACATATATATCCATACCTCACCTATGCTATCTGTGCTTGGGGTTCAACTGCAGCAACACACCTAAAGCCAATAATAACCCAACAAAAAGCCGCAGTAAGAATAATCACTAAATCTCATCCCTGGCAACACCCCCCCCCCCACTCTTCATAGATCTAAACTTACTCCCTGTTCAGAACATCCACACTTACTACTGTGCAATCTATATCTACAGGACCTTAAATTCCAATATTAACCTTGACCTAAAACGTTTTCTTGATAGTTGTGACAGGATCCACAGGCATAACACCAGACACAAACATCTCTATGACATTCCCTGTGTTCGACTAAACCTTTACAAAAATTCAATGTATTTCAAAGGATCTAAAATCTGGAACACCCTACCTGAAAACTTTAGAACTGCAGACACATTCATCACTTTCAAAACTACAGTTAGAAAACATCTTATCTCCCTGATCCACCCCGACAACTAACTACATGATAACCACCTGGTGGTTCACAATTACACTCACTCACCCACTGACTATAAACCCAGAAATACTAATCTTAATCTTAAAATAATAAATCCTAACTAGTCATAAGTTTACCTATGATACTCCAATATAGACACCTTGTATTGTGGCAAAACAAAAGCATTCACATTGCTAAACTCACAAATTATGATGTAGTCACTTTTAATACCATAATCTGTATGGATTTAATGTTAAGAATTAATCTAAGTCTGCTCGAAATGCCTAGCCATGCTAGGTGTCCTAGTGGCCCCCTCTGTAATTAGTATTTTATAACTTGTAAACCACACAATACCCAAAACCTGTAAACCCCACATTGTAACGCTTATAGAGAATAAATATGATTGAATTGAATAGTGGGTTCTCTGTCATTATACTAATGACGTCACGCTGTGTTGACAAGAGCATACTACAGACTATGAGCCCTTTCTTGTTCCTAAACTATCTTTAAGTAAAATTATACTAGAGGTAACTGCTTATTTTGGTCATCAGATAGAAGAACAACTAGTGTAACCATTTGCTCTCTCATAATTGTCTCGAAGGTAAAATATTAATTTTTTTGAGGTTGGTGATGATGATGATGATGGCGGCGCTTATCATTTCTTTTTTCAACCCACCAGAAAACATCCAAAAATCAGTTGTATGTTAGGCTTTTAGATCAATATGGTTATCATTTCAATTGCGTTTCGTAGTCCTTAAATATTTTAGTGCAGCGTAGATTTTATGTAATGATCCAAACTTTCTGCTCCACAATAAAGAATGGAAATAGTCTGAACTTTTTTGCATCAGTCAATTTATAATTACAAATTAAATATTTACATTTAAATACTAAAGCAAATATGCAAGTCTCAAAACAACTGTAACTTGCTGAGTGTTCAGTAAGTCAACGTACACATGTGCTTGATTGAACTATATCACTTGACTTGTACTTTTCACATCACTGCAAGCAATCACTGACAATTTAATAAAACGACTAAGCAATCTAAAACATACTTTATAAAATATACTGCATATAGATGGACAGAGCAAATAAGTATTCCAAAGTAAAAAAAAAATTGGTGAAGTAAATTTTAATTGCAATACCTAAAGAGAAGACTCGGCATAGAATTTGTAATTAAAAATAAAAATAATTCATTTATTTTCTGCAGTATACAGGTAATGTAGTTATATATAACAAAATAGTGTTAGGCATACAAGAAAGCCACTAGCATGCGGTGCATTTCATAGGGAATTCAGTTCGAAATTCTAATTTTTCCTATGAATGCCCTATTAAGGGTTATTAAGAATATTCTGTGCAGTTAAACTTCTTTAAACCAGTTTTCTGAGAGTCTTTATGCACAGAAATTGAACAGCTATTTATAATATTCATAATATAATTTATTATTCAATGAGATAAAATGGTAGCTTGTTAAAGCTTAAGTTTTTGTGTGCAGTGAATTTTAACATTAGTTTTTTAAACGTCATGTGCCGCCGCACACTAAAGGAAATATATTCACAATCTCTCATTCAATAGCAATGATCCTGAGCAGCAACATCCCAACCCACTCCAACAGAGGATAATCACTGTACTTGAAACTAAGGTAAGTTTGCAGGGTATCTTGAATCTATACCACGAAGAATTTAGGCCGCTCTGGGATCAGAGAGTTGCCATACTAGACCATGTTGACATTACATCAAGCAGTTGTTGCAAATTTGTCGGCTGCACATTTATACTGCAAATCTCCAGTTACATCGCATTAAAAAGTTTATGCCAAATGCTGACCCTAAGAATTGCATGCTGCAGCAGGAATCACGATTCATCCGACGAGGCGTCGTTTTTCTAATCTTCACTGTAGTTTTCATTTACTGTTCCTGAAAGGAGTGGAACCTGGTGTGGTCGTCTACTGCTGTAACCCATGCTCACCAAGGTTCAGTATGTCTTAAGTTAAGAGATGCTCTTCTGCGCAGCTCTGTTGTAACTTGTGTGTGTTTTTATTTTTATGTTAGAGGCACCTTCCTGTCAAAATGAACCACTCTGGCTACTTTCCTCTGACTTCTGATTATCAAGGTATTTTCATCCCACAGAACTACCGCTCACTGGATGTTATCTGTCTTTCATATTATTACCTGAAAACTCTAAAGACTGTTATTTACCTGGAGTTTACCTGGAGAGAGTTCCGGGGGTCAACGCCCCCGCGGCCCGGTCTGTGACCAGGGCCGCGGTCTGTGACCAGGCCGTGACTGTGATCAGATCAGTACCTTCTGAGAGATACTTAAATTACCCAGTGTGGCACCAACAATCGTTCCATACTCAAAGTCGCTTAGATCACTTTTCTTCCCCTTTCTAATGTTCAGACTGAGGAAAAGACGAAACTTCCTGGCACAAAAGTGCTTCCACGTGATTGGCGGATCAGATATTTGCATTATAAATATTCATATATATTTTTCATATATATTTTTCATGTGGAGAGAATAGAGCGAAACAGAATAACTTAAAGAGTGTATCAGTCTGTAGTGGAAGGAAGGCGGGGTAGGGGTCGGCCTAGGAAAGGTTGGAGGGAGGGGGTAAAGGAGGTTTTGTGTGCGAGGGGCTTGGACTTCCAGCAGGCATGCGTGAGCGTGTTTGATAGGAGTGAATGGAGACAAATGGTTTTTAATACTTGACGTGCTGTTGGAGTGTGAGCAAAGTAACATTTATGAAGGGGTTCAGGGAAACCGGCAGGCCGGACTTGAGTCCTGGAGATGGGAAGTACAGTGCCTGCACTCTGAAGGAGGGGTGTTAATGTTGCAGTTTAAAAACTGTAGTGTAAAGCACCCTTCTGGCAAGACAGTGATGGAGTGAATGATGGTGAAAGTTTTTCTTTTTCGGGCCACCCTGCCTTGGTGGGAATCGGCCAGTGTGATAATAAAAAAAATAATAAATATATTTTTCTTCAACATACCGGCCATCTCCCACTGAGACGGCTAATTAGAAACGGTCAATTAGCAGGAACTCATTTAACACTAAGTCCTTTCTAAAATTTTCTCTTATTGTAAAAAATAATAATTTTGTACCAAAAGAACCTTAGGAAACTTACCTAACCTTATTTTAACAAGTTCAGTTTAATTTAGCCTAATGGCACTAAATATATTTTAGGCAAGTTTACCGTGGAAAACTGTCTTATCCCCAAGTTGCTCTAGACCTATTAATTATCAATAAAATATACATCACCAGGAATGCTGGTAAATATATAAATTTGTGGGCTGTATCTTAACTTAATAAAGGATTATATATATATACATACACAACAGAAGGAGAATATCTTAATATCACTCACCAATTTGACCGGAGATTAATGTGTATCATACTCAGAAAACCTCACTGTCTATACATGAAATAACACTGGCCAGAGTTAAACATAACTTATCTGAGGTTCGTGGAGCTGCCTTGTTCAGTCGCCAGATATCTCAAGTTATGCAGGAATGCACATCCAACAATTTCGCCTCCTATTTGAGAGGTGTCCACCCAATTTTACCTCTAGAGCACGAAAATTCTTCACATTATTAACTAACGTCTGTTACTCCATTCAAAATAACAATGGTGAGTCTCTGCGCAGGCGCAGCTTCCCATTTTCGATAACATATTTCTTACTAAATACAGTATGGCCATCTATATACATATAACTACTGTATTTCTGGAAATTATATACAGTATTTTCCACACTGCGGCCGGGCGGAGTTCATTGCTAAACGACTCAAATTGCTCATTTGGCAATGGTAGAGGACCTGGGTACATATAGGATCGGGCATACACATGGCGACATATTACACAAGATTTAATCACCCTTTTTACACTTTGCCGTCCTTGTGGAATCTAGAAAGTTTCCATATTACAATTTAAGGTATCTTGTGCCCCACCATTTATTATATTTTTATGGGCATTTAGAACAATCAGATTTGTTAGATGATGAGTTTTGTGCAGTAAGATAGGGTGTTTAGCATAATCACCCAATTCAGCATTTTGTAACCTACCTCTGCACCTAATTACATTGTTCTCTAAATACAGCCCCAATTTCTCTATTATGGAACCTTTCACAATTTTTCTTTCCATCATCAATTTAATCTCATTTCCATAGATTTCTTCTTGTACACTCTTTATCCAATATTCAAGAGAATGTGAAAACTTATATGAGATATTCATCTTGTTTAAAAATTTAAACACCAACTTAGTTACATTGATTAGTTTGGGTAAAGAGGAATACCTATTTATATCAATGGCTAATGAAGGACAAACTATTGGAGCGGTGGTCGCAATAATTTCAACAGGAGCAATATACGCCTTTTGTACAGGCCAATTAGCTTTATTTATGTTGTTAAATTAGACAGTTGTGCAACTCTTGGGTATCATTGTTGAGGAAACGTTTCGCCACACAGTGGCTTCATCAGTCCATACGTAGGAGAAACTTGAAGAACAGGAGGAGAATGAAGTAATCAGTCCCTGAACCTTGAGTCGATGTGGTCAGTCCATCAATCTATTCAAGATTGATGGACTGACAAAGGTGCTTTTGAAGGTGTTCAAATGATGTGCAGGAGTATCCAGTGGTGATTTGGGGGTATTCGAATGATGTTTAGGAGTTTTCAAAGGTAATTGATGGTGTTTTTGGTGTTGTTCAAAGTAAAGTGTCTGAGTTAGTTTTTGTGATACTGTTGTAAAAATCTGGAGAATGAGGGAGGAGTTTGGGGGATGAGTTGTAATTTAATGAAATATGTAAGCGTAGATAAATTAGAGCTGTCAAATCTTATTTGGGAGTATTCAAAATGTTGTCTTGGAAGTGTTTCAGTGTTGTTTGGAAATGTTCAAAGGTATTTTTGTGAGTATTCAGTGATTTATGAGAGTGTGTTGAAGGTGTTCAAAGTAAAGTGAGGTGTGTGTGCGCATTAACTTCGTAATATGTAAAATTGTGACTAGTGAATTTATCGAAAAGTGGTTGTAAGTGTTGTGGTGACTTTTTCTGATGAAATAGTTAAAACGAGAAAAATGTCTAGACTTGTGTTGTATTTTGTAAAGAAATTGTGAATTGTTGTGGGTATTAACGAAAAAATGTGGAATTATTTGGGTTATCCTGGGTTAAGAGTGAAAATGTTTTCCCTATGTTGCATATGAAATGCATTGATTGTATAATAAATAGTGTTATCCTGCATTTTAAGTTAATGTCTGCTCGACAAGATTCAGCCTGTGTGTGCGGTCATCACGTGACGTCACTGACATAGGGGGAAGTCGACAAGATTCAGCCTGTGTGTGTGAGGTCATCACGTGACGTCACTGACCGCCGAGTAAACACAGGTGGGGTGACGTCACACTTGTTTAGACCTTTAGTAAGAGAAAGTACCATGCCCCATAGGAGGAGTTCATTTGAATGCTTACCCCCAGAGGGGGGAATCCAAAAACTTGATCCGAGGAGATAGAGTCTTTGTATTATCGAGAAAAACTTGGTCCAAGGAGTTGGAGACTTGGTATTATTGAGAAAACCTTGATCCAAGGAATTGGAGTCTTTGTATTATCGAGAAAAACTTGATCCAAGGAGATGGAGTCTTTGTATTATCGAGAAACCCTTGATCCAAGGAATTGGGGCAGGGA
>NC_091310.1:14700084-14710084 GCF_038502225.1 Cherax quadricarinatus
CTGGCCAGCACCTCACTATCAGATCCCACAACGGTTAAACACCTGACGCGCGCCGACCCAACTTGGATAGGTCCTTTGCACAACTCACCCCACAAACTATTCTACCCAAGAAAATTTAAAAATTATTTGTCCAGTGTATTATTAAATTCTTCCCAAATTCTATTAATTATAAATGGATCTAATTTATATAAACCAAAGGAAATATTCATATTATTGTCAAAACTGCTTTTTATGAAACAAGATTCAATTATATTCCTGTCGACCATAGACTTGCTTGATACTACTTTCTCAACTTTTTGAAAATCAATTGGATGGTTAAAATCTCTTACATGAATAAATAGAGCATTGGAATCTTGTCCAGTTCTAATGCTATATTTATGTTGTTTTAATCATAGTTCGAGATTTTTACCAGTTTGACCGTAATAAACTTTATCGCAAATTTTACAAGGAATCTTATAGACACATCCATCAGCATTTTGGGGGAATTCTTTATCAAAAGTTTTTTTACTGTATCAAGATATTTTAATACAACTTTAATATTAAAAGTCTTAAGAAGAGAAGGCATATCAACCAAGTTTTCATGGACGACCTACTTCGACTAGTGGATGGTACCACTATGACCCCGCCTCCATCTGCTTCACGTCACCTCACTACAGTATATAAGCCACGTCTACGGCCCTATGCTGTACATTCTACAAGATTGATGGACTGAACACATCGACTCCAGGTTGAGGGACTGATTACCTCATTCTCCTCCTCTCCTTACGCCTTCCTCTTTGTATTGGACTGATGAAGCCACTGTGTGGCGAAACGTTTCCTGAATAAAGATTCCCATATGCTGCATAAGTGTCTTAATCTTCAACTTGTCGGTTTTTCAAACCATTCATCACATGATATTGTTTGGTTGTCCCTTTTTGGATTGTAAAAAGTATTTCTAGCAACTTAAAAAGATTTATCAATTACATTTCTTGGGTATTTTAAATCATTACCTATTTCATAAATTTTGGATATCTCCTCATGTATGAACTCAGGACTACAAATTCGTAAAGCTCTCAAAAACATTGATGAGAAAACAGACAGTTTGACTCTATCTAGGGTCAGTTTCATATAAATTATCCAAATGGCTTGTTGATATTTTGAGCCCTATTGTTGGCAAAATTTCTAACTTTAATGTTAAAAACAACATAGACTTGGTTGATAAATTAAGCTCCTTGACTGACTTAAATGATTTTAACATGGTTAGTTTTGATGTTACTTCCTTGTTTACGAAAGTTCCTGTTGATGATTTATAAAGTTTCTTATCTGAAGAACTCGTTAACTATGATTTACCATTGCCAGTTCCTACTATCATTAAACTCATTAAACTTTGCATTGTTGATGCAAAATTTGTATTTAATGATAAGTTTTACAGTCAGAAGTTTGGTATGACAATGGGAAATCCTCTTTCACCTGTTCTTAGTAACCTATACATGGAATTTTTTGAAACGAGGTTACTTAACACAATCCTCCCTAATAGAGCTAAATGGTTCAGATATGTTGATGATATTTTGTGTCTTATGCCCAAAAATGTAGATATACACCATTTCCTAGGAAAATTAAATAGCTTAGCCCATTCTATAAACTTTACTGTTGAGTTTGAAGAAAATAACTCATTGCCTTTTCTAGATGTTTTAATTATTAAGGGTAATAATGAATTCAAATTTAAAATTTGCAGAAAACCTACAAATAACTGTTCCTATGTCCACTATTATTCCTCGCATCAAGATAGAGTCAAACTGTCTGTTTTCTCATCAATGTTTTTGAGAGCTTTACGAATTTGTAGTCCTGAGTTCATAGATGAGGAAATATCCAAAATTTATGAAATACCCAAGAAATGTAATTGATAAATCTTTTAAAGTTGCTAGAAATACTTTTTACAATCCAAAAAGGGACAACCAGCCTTATTCAACTAAAAATATGTTGGTTCTCCCTTACCATGAAAACTTGGTTGATATGCCTTCTCTTCTTAAGACTTTTAATATTAAAGTTGTATTCAAAAATCTTGATACAGTAAAAAAACTTTTGATAAAGAATTCCCCCCCCCCAAAATGCTGATGGATGTGTCTATAAGATTCCTTGTAAAATTTGCGATGAAGTTTATTACGGTCAAACTGGTAAAAATCTCAAACTAAGATTAAAACAACATAAATATAGCATTAGAACTGGACAAGATTCCAATGCTCTATTTATTCATGTAAGAGATTTTAACCATCCAATTGATTTTCAAAAAGTTGAGAAAGTAGTATCAAGCAAGTCCATGGTCGACTGGAATATAATTGAATCTTGTTTCATAAAAAGCAGTTTTGACAATAATATGAATATTTCCTTTGGTTTATACAAATTAGATCCATTTATAATTAATAGAATTTGGGAAGAATTTAATAATACACTGGACAAATAATTTTTAAATTTTCTTGGGTATAATAGTTTGTGGGGTGAGTTGTGCAAAGGACCTATCCAAGTTGGGTCGGCGCGCGTCAGGTGTTTAACCGTTGTGGGATCTGATAGTGAGGTGCTGGCCAGACCCCTTATATAGCTTCCTTGGATGCTTTACTTTCATAGTTCCTTGATAATGTGAGTAGTCACGAAAGCGCTTGGAATTTCTCTATTCTTTCAGAGTGGTTGTTTTGCATATATATATATATGTATACATATATATATATGTATATATATATATATTATATTATATATATATGTATATATATATTTATATATATATATATGGGTGGGTTGGGGAAGGAAGTGGCCGCCCACGACACGGTCATTGGATGGTGAACAGAAGAACACCTCGGTTAATAGTGTGAGCATGGTGATTAGTGTGCCAAATGGCGAGGGTTTTTTTCTAAATGGAACAATAAGTGTATAACAATTAGCAAAAGTTAGTCAGTGATGTGCGTCTTCAGCGAACACTCAGGGCCACTCCCTCCCCCCTCCCCCATCCCCGATCCCCTCCCCTCAACCCAGCCTAGGCCCACTGACTTCCTGACCAAGGGTGTTGCCGTTTAGTGCCCCACCAATTACAAGTTCCGCCGCTCGCTACTCCCCCACCCTCATCCTCCATGCATCCATGCTTCCCTTCTCCCGTCACCCCACAGCTGGCGCCCTCCCACCCCCACGATATCAGCAATGTCACAAGTAGTCGCGGGTTCCCAGGAATCTTCACGACAGAGCCAAAGCTGTCGTTCACGAGGCAGCTGCCGGGTGTGCCACAGGGAATGTGCACTCAATCCCACATCTGGCAACATCCGTGCACACAATGGATGTCTAGGCTCCAGGAGAGCTCCAAATGAGAACAACCAACAGCCTCCCCCAGCAGACAGGGCTGACAGCTACCGTGACTTCACCTCTACAGAGGACCTCAAATCTGCAATTAAATTAACATCCACCAGGACTCTGACACACATCCCCAAAGCAGCTCGCACTCAAGCTGCTAGCAAATTCACTGACCTTCTGAAGAAAGTCAACGATGCTCCTTCAAACAACAGATCCTGGCACAACTTGCTGCTTTTTGGCAATGCTTGTTTGGCTGTCCCACCAAGTAGGGACAAGTCACTAGCAACACATGTTATTAGGGCAATAAATGCATTCCCAAGGGATGACAACCTCGTCCGTCTCCCCCCTAGGGCGACAAACACCAGCCGGGCAAATGCCAACAACAGGACACCCGACACCTCAAAAATCAGAGCCCAAATTAGCAAAAAACTAGAAGAGGGTAATACTATTGGAGCTTTGAGACTTATAACCAGTGAGGATACCATCGTTCCCAAGGACGTCAGCACGGCGCAAGCTCTGAAGGACAAACATCCACCCAGAGCTCCCAGTACCAACATTGACCTCCCTGACATTGCAGCAGGCGAAGAACATCTAACCTTACAGGATGCTGATGTGTATAAAGCTGCTATGTCATTTCCACAGGGTTCAGCAGGAGGTTTCACCGGTTTAAGGCCTCAACACTTAAAACAAATACTCAATCCAGCACTTGGTGAGGTTTCAGAGAGGCTGCTGTCTGAACTCACCAAATTTTCCAACCTGTGCCTGGCTGGCGGTGTCCCAGAGGCCATCAGACCCTTTTTCTTTGGTGCCTCATTGTGTGCCCTCCGGAAGAAGGATGGCGGAATCAGGCCCATTGCAGTGGGTAACACCCTTCGGCGCCTAGTCGCCAAGGCTGCAGTAAGAAGGGTGAGTCAAGAGGCTGCTGCAATGCTGAAACCAACTCAGCTCGGTTTCGGCGTTCAACAGGGCTGTGAAGCAGCTGCCCACGCAGCACGAGTATATATCAAAAATATGTCCTATGAAAAAGCTTTGGTCAAATTGGACTTTGCCAATGCTTTCAACTCAGTCAGAAGGGATGCTGCTCTCCAAGCAGTTTATAGAAACTTCCCTTCCCTTTATCCCTTCATAGAATCGTGTTATAGTGTGACTTCCAAATTATTGTTTGGGGACCATGAAATTGACTCGTGTGAGGACGTGCAACAGGGGGACCCTCTCGCCCCCTTTCTATTTTGTTTGGTCATCAAGGAAGTCACGGAGGCATTCTCCAGTGAGCTCAATATCTGGTTCCTGGACGACGGTACCCTAGCTGGCACAACAGAATCTCTCCTAGAGGACATCAGTAAAATTAAAGACATGGGAGAAAGCCTGGGCCTTTCTTTAAACCCCACCAAATGTGAAATAGTTTCTACCAATCAACCTATGATCCAGAATATTAGTGCCGTTTTACCAGGAGCACGAGCCATTGATCCAGCCAATAGCACTCTCCTCGGTGCTCCTCTTGGGTCCAATGCCATCGATCTGATCCTAGGAAAACAAGTGTCAGACCTCCAGACGATGGAAAGCAGGATGAAAGACATTGACACACACGATGCCTTCTACCTACTCACCAGGTGCCTGTCAATCCCAAAACTTACCTATTTTCTGAGATGCTCCCCAGCCTTCAGCAGTCCAAAACTCAAGGAATATGACTCTCTCGTGAAGGTCATGCTAGAGAGTATATTGAATCTTTCCCTTGACGATGGACAGTGGTTGCAAGCCTCACTTCCGGTCAGGCTTGGAGGGCTAGGAGTACGCAGATCCTCCCAGATTGCTCTACCAGCTTTCCTATCCTCTTCCATTGCATCAAACGAGTTGATAAGACAAATTCTTCCTGACACCCTCAGTGACTCAGCAGGAATAGAAGACCCTAGCTATGCCAGTGCCATCACCGAATGCGAGACTCTTGCTGCTCCAGCACCAAACCCTAATGCAGCACTGGCTCACAAACAGTCAAGCTGGGATGGCCCATCTGCTGAAAAGGTGCTTGCCAATATGCTCAGGGCTGCAACATCAGATAGGGAGATTGCCCGTCTCCAGGCTGTGAGTGCACCTCACTCCGGGGACTTCCTCCAAACAGTTCCCATATCGGCAATGGGAACGCGACTCGACCCTAAGACCCTCCGTATTGCAGTGGCTCTGCGCCTCGCTGCCCCAATTCACACAGAATATGTGTATTTGCGGCGAAGTGCAAGCAGACCAATATGGTCTACATGGTCTTAACTGTTCCAAAACCAAGGGCTGGCATGCAAGACACAATGAGGTCAACGACATCATTAAGAGAACCCTTGCTACAGCTGGATGCCCTGCCGAGAGGGAGCCACGATCACTTGCAGCAAACAATACCCACAACCCAGCAAACCGCCCCGACGGGATCACCATCTATCCTTGGAAGAATGGCAAGCTCTTAGCATGGGACTATACCTGTGTGTCCACACTGGCTGACACCTATATCCATCACAGTGTGGGGCGACAGGGAGGAGCTGCTGACCACAGGGAGGAGTTCAAGATCAGCAAGTACAGGGACATTAGCCAACAGTATCAATTTGTGCCAGTGGGATCAGAGACCTTGAGATCATGGGGAAAAAATGCCACACGTTTCCTTAAAGAATTGGGTTCCAGACTCATCGACACCACCAGGGACCCAAGGGCAGCCACTTTCATGTTCCAGCGCCTCAGCGTCGCCATCCAGAGGGGAAATGCTTGCTGCGTACTTGGCTCACGTCCAGCCTCGGAGGAGCTGGAGGAAATTCATGATCTTTGATACATTGTGCCATTGTATTCATGTTTATGTTTTTTCTGTAAATGTATTTTGTTTATTAATAAATGTTCACATAGAATAAAAAATATATAGGGGGTGGTATATATATATATATATATATATATATATATATATATATATATATATATATATATATATATATATATATATGTGTGTGTGTGTGTGTGTGTGTGTGTGTGTGTGTAATAAGATCACAGTAAACAGGTGATTTCATATGCATATAGAGAAATATTTCATGACTATATATATAGTAGTACGAAAGCGCTTGGATATATATATATATATATATATATATATATATATATATATATGTCGTGCCGAATAGGCAGAACTTGCCATCTTGGCTTAAATAGCAACGCTCATCTTGCCATATAGGACACGCGAAAATTTGAGTATGGAATAATTTCGCCAAAATCATTCTTAACCTAACGAAAAAAATATATTTCACTGTATTTGTTCAGTATTAAATTATTGTAAACAAATCTAAAATACATTTAGTTGGATTAGGCTAAAATAAATTACTCTTTTTATAATAAGGACAGGTAAGTTTTCTAAGATGCTTTTAGTGCAAAATTATAAATTTTACATTAAGATTAATGAAAAAATATAAGCGTATAAGAAATTTTTTAGAAAGGACATAATTGTGAATAAGTTTTTGATAATTGACCAGTTTTACATATTCGGCACTATATATATATATATATATATATATATATATATATATATATATATATATATATATATATATATATATATATATATATATATACTCATATATTGTACTCACCTAGTTGAGGTTGCGGGGGTCGAGTCCGAGCTCCTGGCCCCGCCTCTTCACTGATCGCTACTAGGTCACTCTCCCTGAGCCGTGAGCTTTATCATACCTCTGCTTAAAGCTATGTATGGATCCTGCCTCCACTACATCGCTTCCCAAACTATTCCACTTACTGACTACTCTGTGGCTGAAGAAATACTTCCTAACATCCCTGTGATTTATCTGTGTCTTCAGCTTCCAACTGTGTCCCCTTGTTACTGTGTCCAATCTCTGGAATGTGTGTGTGTGCGCGCGTGTGTGTGTGTGTGTGTGTGTGTGTGTGTGTGTGTCGTGTCGAATATGCAAAACTGGTCAATTAGCAAGAACTCATATGAAATTAAGCCCTTTTTTAAATTTTCTCTAATACGTTTAAAGATTTATGTCTTTCATTAATGTTAATTAAAAAAAATTTAATTTTGCTCCGAAAGAATCTTAGAAAACTTACCTAACCTTATTATAACAAGAACAATTTATTTTAGCGTAACCCAACTAAATATATTTTAGATTTGTTTACAATAATTTAATGCTAAACAGAGTGAAATATATTTTTTTCGTTAGGTTCAGAATGATTTTGGCGAAATTATTGCATACACAAATTTTCGCTTGTCCTATATGGCAAGATGAGCGTTGCTTTTTAAGCCAAGATCGCAAGTTCTGTCTATTCAGCACGACATTATATATATATATATATATATATATATATATATATATATATATATATATATATATATATATATATATATATATATATATATATTAATATATATATATAATATATATATATATATATATATATATATATATATATATATATATATATATATATATATATATATATATGGATTTGTCCGTTAAAAACAGAGTAGGGGAGTTAGTAGATGGGGAGAGGGAGGTGTTAGGTAGATGGCGAGAATATTTTGAGGAACTTTTAAATGTTGAGGAAGAAAGGGAGGCGGTAATTTCAAGCACTGGCCAGGGAGGTATACCATCTTTTAGAAGTGAAGAAGAGCAGAATGTAAGTGTGGTGCAGGTACGTGAGGCATTACGTAGGGGGTAAAGGGGGTAAAGCAGCTGGAACTGATGGGATCATGACAGAAATGTTAAAAGCAGGGGGGGATATAGTGTTGGAGTGGTTGGTACTTTTGTTTAATAAATGTATGAAAGAGGGGAAGGTACGTAGGGATTGGCGGAGAGCATGTATAGTCCCTTTATATAAAGGGAAAGGGGAGAAAAGAGATTGTAAAAATTATAGAGGAATAAGCTTACTGAGTATACCAGGAAAAGTATACGGTAGGGTTGTAATTGAAAGAATTAGAGGTAAGACAGAATGTAGAATTGCGGATGAGCAAGGAGGCTTCAGAGTGGGTAGGGGAAGTGTAGATCAAGTGTTTACATTGAAGCATATATGTGAACAGTATTTAGATAAAGGTAGGGAAGTTTTTATTGCATTTATGGATTTAGAAAAGGCATATGATAGAGTGGATAGAGGAGCAATGTGGCAGATGTTGCAAGTTTATGGAATAGGTGGTAAGTTACTAAATGCTGTAAAGAGCTTTTATGAGGATAGTGAGGCTCAGGTTAGGGTGTGTAGAAGAGAGGGAGAATACTTCCCGGTAAAAGTAGGTCTTAGACAGGGATGTGTAATGTCACCATGGTTGTTTAATATATTTATAGATGGGGTTGTAAAAGAAGTAAATGCTAGGATGTTCGGGAGAGGGGTAGGATTAAATTATGGGGAATCAAATTCAAAATGGGAATTGACACAATTACTTTTTGCTGATGATACTGTGCTTATGGGAGATTCTAAAGAAAAATTGCAAAGGTTAGTGGATGAGTTTGAGAATGTGTGTAAAGGTAGAAAGTTGAAAGTGAACATAGAAAAGAGTAAGGTGATGAGGGTATCAAATGATTTAGATAAATAAAAATTGGATATCAAATTGTGGAGGAGGAGTATGAAAGAAGTGAATGTTTTCAGATACTTGGGAGTTGACGTGTCGGCGGATGGATTTATGAAGGATGAGGTTAATCATAGAATTGATGAGGGAAAAAAGGTGAGTGGTGCATTGAGGTATATGTGGAGTCAAAAAACGTTATTTATGGAGGCAAAGAAGGGAATGTATGAAAGTATAGTAGTACCAACACTCTTATATGGATGTGAAGCTTGGGTGGTAAATGCAGCAGCGAGGAGACGGTTGGAGGCAGTGGAGATGTCCTGTCTCAGGGCAATGTGTGGTGTAAATATTATGCAGAAAATTCGGAGTGTGGAAATTAGGAGAAGGTGTGGAGTTAATAAAAACATTAGTCAGAGGGCAGAAGAGGGGTTGTTGAGGTGGTTTGGTCATTTAGAGAGAATAGATCAAAGTAGAATGACATGGAAAGCATATAAATCTATAGGGGAAGGAAAGAGGGGTAGGGGTCGTCCTCGAAAGGGTTGGAAAGAGGGGGTAAAGGAGGTTTTGTGGGCGAGGGGCTTGGACTTCCAGCAAGCGTGCATGAGCGTGTTAGATAGGAGTGAATGGAGACGAATGATACTTGGGACCTGACGATCTGTTGGAATGTGAGCAGGGTAATATTTAGTGAAGGGATTCAGTGAAACCGGTTATTTTCATATAGTCGGACTTGAGTCCTGGATATGGGAAGTACAATGCCTGCACTTTAAAGGAGTGGTTCGGGATATTGGCAGTTTGGAGGGATATGTTGTGTATCTTTATACGTATATGCTTCTAAACTGTTGTATTCTGGGCACCTCTGCAAAAGCAGTGATAATGTGTGAGTGTGGTGAAAGTGTTGAATGATGATGAAAGTATTTTCTTTTTGGGGATTTTCTATCTTTTTTGGGTCACCCTGCCTCGGTGGGAGACGACCGACTTGTTGAATATATATATATACAAGGAATTCGCAAGAGCAGGCGAAATATACACACACACTGATCTCTGGCTGAAGGATCAGTGCTTTTTATATTTCGCCTGCTCTTGCGAATTCCTTGCATTGTTAAAATTATCTAGTAAGGCTGATGCATGCAGGGGATGAGATGAAAAGCTGTAAGCCTTCTCCCT
>NC_091310.1:14712584-14787584 GCF_038502225.1 Cherax quadricarinatus
CCTCAGCACACAGGCTCAACCCGTGTACTGCCTCAGCACATAGGCTCAACCCGTGTACTGCCTCGGCACACAGGTTCGACCCATGTACTACCTCAGCACATAGGCTCAACCCGTGTACTGCCTCAGCACACAGGTTCGACCCATGTACTACCTCAGCACATAGGCTCAACCCGTGTACTGCCTCGGCACACAGGTTCGACCCATGTACTACCTCAGCACACAGGCTCAACCCGTGTACTACCTCAGCACACAGGCTCAACCCGTGTACTGCCTCGGCACATAGGCTCAACCCGTGTACTGGCTCAGCACACAGGTTCGACCCATGTACTACCTCAGCACACAGGCTCAACCCGTGTACTGCCTCGGCACATAGGCTCAACCCGTGTACTGCCTCAGCACACAGGTTCGACCCATGTACTACCTCAGCACACAGGCTCAACCCGTGTACTACCTCAGCACATAGGCTCAACCCGTGTACTGCCTCGGCACACAGGTTCGACCCATGTACTACCTCAGCACACAGGCTCAACCCGTGTACTGCCTCGGCACATAGGCTCAACCCGTGTACTGGCTCAGCACACAGGTTCGACCCATGTACTACCTCAGCACACAGGCTCAACCCGTGTACTGCCTCGGCACATAGGCTCAACCCGTGCACTGCCTCAGCACACACGTTCGACCCATGTACTACCTCAGCACACAGGCTCAACCCGTGTACTGCCTCGGTACATAGGCTCAACCCGTGTACTGCCTCGGCACACAGGTTCGACCCATGTACTACCTCAGCACACAGGCTCAACCCGTGTACTGCCTCGGCACATAGGCTCAACCCGTGTACTGCCTCGGCACACAGGTTCGACCCATGTACTACCTCAGCACACAGGCTCAACCCATGTACTGCCTCGGCACATAGGCTCAACCCGTGTACTGCTTCAGCACACAGGCTCATCTCGTGTACTGCTGCATCACACAGACTCAACCCGTGTACTACCTCAGCTTACAAGCTCAACCCGTGTGCTACATCAACATACAGACTCAACCCGTGTACTGCCTCAGCACACAGACTCAACCCGTGTACTGCCTCAGCACACAGACTCAACCCGTGTACTGCCTCAGCAAACAGACTCAACCCGTGTACTGCCTCAGCACACAGACTCAACCCGTGTACTGCCTCAGCACACAGGCTCAACCCGTGTACTGCCTCAGCACACAGACTCAACCCGTGTGCTACCTCAACACACAGACTCGATCCATGCACTGCCTCAACACACAGACTCGACCTGTGTACTGGCTCAACACACAAACTCAACCCTCGTACTACCTCACTCACAATATCAACTCAGCCTTTGACCTTCTATAGGGCCTACGTCACAGTACCTACTGTCCTCTACTTTTGATCTTCCACAGCTTCTACTCTACTCTTGACCTTCCTCAGCACCTACTCTGCCTTTGACAATCCTCAGCACTTAGTCAACCCTTGTTATTCTTCAGCACCTACTCTTGACCTCCCTAAGCACCTAGTCTACCCATAACTTCCTCACAGCACCTACTCATCCCCTTGACCTGCTTCACAGCCTCCACTCTGCCTTGATCTTCCTCAGCTACTATTGAATTCTTGGCCTGCCTTTCAACTCATCGTCCTCTGCACCTAATCAACCGTTGACCTGCCTCACAGCGCCTACTCAACCGTAGACTTGCCTCACGGCGCTTGCTCAACCGTTGGCCCGCCTCACGGCGCCTATTAAATCAACAATTCCCGTCACTTGTCATCTGTGCCTTTGAAACTATCACTATCTACAGTTTTTTTTTTACCATAAAAATTAAGTGCACAATTAAAATTTACAGCGAGAAATATTACAATTTTGAAATTTTGACTTGGTAAAATTATAATATGACAGTGGAAAATAATTTTTATAGGCATTATTTTCTGCCACGCAGCAAAACAAACGTATACGCATAAACACAAACTGGAAGTAAGGCTGAAAACACAAAGTTTTTTTTTTTTTGGCAGGAACTTTTGTTAAAGTTTATCTCGACAAGGGCTGGCTGTGGAGAAGAGATTAAATTGTTGTAGAAAGTTAAGTGTTGACTGGCTTGGTAGAGTGAAGATAGTGAGTGTCTAGTTAGCTGTGTCCTTGTGATCGCTGGCTTGGTGGTGGAGTGAAGATAGTGAGTGTCTAGTTAGCTGTGTCCTTGTGATCGCTGGCTTGGTGGTGGAGTGAAGATAGTGAGTGTCTAGTTAGCTGTGTCCTTGTGATCGCTGGCTTGGTGGTGGAGTGAAGATAGTGAGTGTTTAGTTAGCTGTGTCCTTGTGATCGCTGGCTTGGTGTGTCTAGTTATCTGTCTGCTTAGCTGTGTGGCCAACTGTTACGTATTAATTTTCATTTGCCATCTTTTTTACTGTGCTTCATTAGTGTATCACAAACATTATTTTATAAAATTATACAATTATATATATATATATATATATATATATATATATATATATATATATATATATATATATATATCCTATTTAATGATTGTGACTCGTGGATTTTCAAGTGTAAAATCTGTCATCCTCACAATTCATTTTAATTTTATATTTTCTCCTTTTAATAAATATTACTGAATATGTTAAAGAAGTTTTCGTTACGTTATATCGTCTTAACAAATGTTCAGAGTGAAGGTTATTACACAACATTAAATTGTTGGTAAGACTTTTTTTTTTTTTTGAGCAGCCTGTCCTGCTGCTGTGGCTGAACATCGTGGGATCGATGTCGACACTGTAATATAACGAAATCTTAGGTATTTTATTTTCAGATTGCTCGTTGCCTCACTCGTTTATATATTTTTTTTGTTTGGAACTGTTTTTTTCCTTTATGTATTTCGAAAATTATGAACGTTGTTGTTGTGTGTTACAATGCTAAATTTTGATAATAGACGACAGTCTATTATCTAAACCTAACCTAGCCTAACTAAAATACGAAAAATCAATGTTGGCCTTATCAGGATTTTTTTTTTTTTTTTTATAATTTACGAGGTTCATTTCTGGGCATAAATGTACTCGGGATAATATTGTTAACTAACTGTTAAGGTCTCTGGAATGAGGACACTAAATATACATTTTAATGAAACGTATATGATGAAGATAGGTTATGACTGATTGGATATAAGGAAAATCTGTTTTTGCAAGAAACTGCCAAGAAACATCATTGTGTAAATTAAAATTTGAAAAGACATACATAGAAGAGAGAATAGGATTTGTGTAAGTGATATTTCAAGGTGCATCCTTGAAAGATACTATGCAGAAGGCATAATGGTCCACGCCGAGCAGGTCCTATCAAACTCTAGTCTATTTATAAAACTTTTAAGGTTAACCAATTAATTCCCTATTACCAGAATCACGTATCTATAACTCTATTGTCAGACAAGTATTTCCATATTTACCATTCACCAATGATTATAAGTTGAACAGTTCACGTGTATAAACGACGAGTAGTCTACTATAACATTTATGGAGGCCCTAGACAAAAATTAAATTGGTGATTTGCTTTCTTAAATGGTTTGTCAAATTTAAGAAGCCTAACCAAAAGAGGTTTTACCTTCCCTGTCAGTTATCAGTGATTCCCTAATCTTCCTCTGTTGCGTCTTGTTGCATCCTATCAATGCTTTAGCGGCAGTGACGCTAGTATTCATATTTCAGCTTGTTCTATTGAACGAAAATCCAGTCCAGCCCCTGAGAATAGACAATCCTGAATAAATCAACTCGAATGTGTGTGTGTGTGTGTTAGGTAGCTACCATTTTGTCCTAGGCACATGTCGATTAGACACACTGTACTCACCTATTTGTACTCATTTATTTGTGGTTGCAGGGGTCGAGTCTTAGCTCCTGGCCCCGCCTCTTCACCTGTTGCTACTGGGTCCTCTCTCTCCCCGCTCCATGAGCTTTATCAAACCTCGTCTTAAAACTATGTATGGTTCCTGCCTCCACTACATCACTTTCTAGGCTATTCCACTGCCTGACAACTCTGACTGAAGAAATACTTCCTAATATCTCTCTGACTCATCTGTGTCTTCAACTTCCAATTGTGACCTCTTGTTTCTGTGTCCCCTCCCTGGAACATCCTTTGTCCACCTTGTCTATTCCGCGCAGTATTTTATATGTTGTTATCATGTCTCCCCTGACCCTCCTGTCCTCTAGTGCAGTCAGGCCGATTTCCCTTAACCTTTCTTCATAAGACATTCCACTTAGCTCTGGAACTAACCTTGTTGCAAACCTTTGTACTTTCTTGTCGTGCTTTATCAAGTGCGGGTTCCAAACAGGTGCTGCATACTCCAGTATGGGCCTGACGTACACGGTGTACAGTGTCTTGAACGATTCCTTATTAAGGTATCGGAACGCTATTCTCAGGTTTGTCAGGCGCCCATATGCTACAACAGTTACCTGGTTGTTGTGTGCTTCCGGAGACATACTCGGTGTTATACTCACTCCAAGATCTTTCTCCTTGAGCGAGGTTTATTGTCTTTGGCTACCTAGCCTATACTCTGTCTGCAGTCTTCTGTGCCCTTCCCCTATCTTCATGACTTTGCATTTGGCGGGATTAAATTCGAGAAGCCAGTTGCTGGACCAGGTTTCCAGTCTGTCCAGGTCTCTTTGAAGTCCTGCCCGGTCCTCATCTGATTTAATTCTCCTCATTAACTTCACATCGTCTGCGAACAGGGACACTTCTGAGTCTAACCCTTCCATCATGTCGTTCACATATACCAAAAATAGCACTGGTCCTAGGACCGACCCCTGTGGGACCCCGCTCGTCACAGGTGCCCACTGCGATGCATCATTAGGTACCATGACTCGTTGTTGCCTCCCTGTCAGGTATTCTCTGATCCATTGCAGTGCCCTTCCTGTTATATGAGCCTGATCCTCTAGCTTCTGCACTAATCTCTTGTGAGGAACTGTGTCAAAGGCCTTCTTGCAGTCCAAGAAGATGCAATCAAGACACACATCTCTCTCGTGTCTTACTTCTGTTACTTTATCATAAAACTCCAGAAGGTTTGTGACACAGGATTTTCCTTCCATGAATCCATGCTGGTTGGCATTTATACTCTTGTTCCGTTCCAGGTGCTCCACCACTCTCCTCCTGATAATCTTCTCTATAACTTTGCATACTATACACGTCAGTGACACAGGTCTATAGCTTAGTGCCTTTTTACTGTCTCCTTTTTTAAAAAATGGGAAGTACATTTGCCGTCTTCCATACCTCAGGTAGTTGCTCAGTTTCCAGGGACATGTTGAAGATTGTGGTAAGTGGCACACACAACATATCCACTCCCTCTCTAAGGACCCATGGGGAAAAGTCCGGTCCCATTGCCTTTGAGGTATCGATGACCCTTAGCAGTTTCTTCACCTCTGTGTACTCACCTAATTGTACTCACCTAGTTGAGGTTGCAGGGGTCGAGTCCGAGCTCCTGGCCCCGCCTCTTCACTGATCGCTACTAGGTCACTCTCCCTGAACCATGAGCTTTATCATACCTCTGCTTAAAGCTATGTATGGATCCTGCCTCCACTACATCGCTTCCCAAACTATTCCACTTACTGACTACTCTGTGGCTGAAGAAATACTTCCTAACATCCCTGTGATTCATCTGTGTCTTCAACTTACAACTGTGTCCCCTTGTTAATGTGTCCAATCTCTGGAACATCCTGTCTTTGTCCACCTTGTCAATTCCTCTCAGTATTTTGTATGTCGTTATCATGTCCCCTCTATCTCTCCTATCCTCCAGTGTTGTCAGGTTGATTTCCCTTAACCTCTCCTCGTAGGACATACCTCTTAGCTCTGGGACTAGTCTTGTTGCAAACCTTTGCACTTTCTCTAGTTTCTTTACGTGCTTGGCTAGGTGTGGGTTCCAAACTGGTGCCGCATACTCCAATATGGGCCTAACGTACACGGTGTACAGGGTCCTCAACGATTCCTTATTAAGATGTCGGAATGATGTTCTGAGGTTTTCTAGGCTCCCATATGCTGCAGCAGTTATTTGGTTGATGTGCGCTTCAGGAGATGTGCCTGGTGTTATACTCACCCCAAGATCTTTTTCCTTGAGTGAGGTTTGTAGTCTCTGGCCCCCTAGACTGTACTCCGTCTGCGGTCTTCTTTGCCCTTCCCCAATCTTCATGACTTTGCACTTGGTGGGATTGAACTCCAGGAGCCAATTGCTGGACCAGGTCTGCAGCCTGTCCAGATCCCTTTGTAGTTCTGCCTGGTCTTCGATCGAGTGAATTCTTCTCATCAACTTCACGTCATCTGCAAACAGGGACACCTCAGAGTCTATTCCTTTCGTCATGTCGTTCACAAATACCAGAAACAGCACTGGTCCTAGGACTGACCCCTGTGGGACCCCGCTGGTCACAGGTGCCCACTCTGACACCTCGCCACGTACCATGACTCGCTGCTGTCTTCCTGACAAGTATTCCCTGATCCATTGTAGTGCCTTCCCTGTTATCCCTGCTTGGTCCCCCAGTTTTTGCACCAATCTCTTGTGTGGAACTGTGTCAAACGCCTTCTTGCAGTCCAAGAATATGCAATCCACCCACCCCTCTCTCTCTTGTCTTACTGCTGTCACCATGTCATAGAACTCCAGTAGGTTTGTGACACAGGATTTCCCGTCCCTGAAACCATGTTGGCTGCTGTTGATGAGGTCATTCCTTTCTAGGTGTTCCACCACTCTTCTCATGATAATCTTCTCCATGATTCTGCATACTATACATGTCAGTGACACTGGTCTGTAGTTTAATGCTTCATGTCTGTCTCCTTTTTTAAATATTGGGACTACATTTGCTGTCTTCCATGCCTCAGGCAATCTCCCTGTTTCTATAGATGTATTGAATATCGTTGTTAGGGGTACACAGCGCCTCTGCTCCCTCTCTCAATACCCATGGGGAGATGTTATCTGGCCCCATTGCCTTTGAGGTATCTAGCTCACTCAGAAGCCTCTTCACTTCTTCCTCGGTTGTGTGCACTGCGTCCAGCACATGGTGGTGTGCCCCACCTCTCCATCTTTCTGGAGCCCTTTCTGTCTCCTCTGTGAACCCTCTTTGAATCTTTTGTTGAGTTCCTCACATACTTCACGGTCATTTCTTGTTGTCTCTCCTCCTTCCTTCCTTAGCCTGATTACCTGGTCCTTGACTGTTGTTTTCCTCCTGATGTGGCTATACAACAGTTTCGGGTCAGATTTGGCTTTCCCTGCAATGTCATTTTCATATTGTCTCTGGGCCTCCCTTCTTATCGGTGCATATTCGTTTCTGGCTCTACGACTGCTCTCCTTAGTCTCCTGGGTCCTTTGCCTTCTATATTTCTTCCATTCCCTAGCACACTTGGTTTTTGCCTCCCTGCACCTTTGGGTAAACCGTGGGCTCATCCTGGCTTTTTCATTATTCCTGTTACCCTTGGGTACAAACCTCTCCTCAGCCTCCTTGCATTTTGTTGCTACATATTCCATCATCTCATTAACTGGCTTCCCTGCCAGTTCTCTGTCCCACTGAACCCCGTTCAGTGTATGTGTGTGTGTGCGCGCCTGTGTGTACTCACCTAATTGGGGTTGCAGGGGTCAAGTCACGGCCCCTCGCACAGCTTCACTGGCCGCTATTGGGTCACTCTTCCTGCTCCATGATCTTTATCATTCCTCTTCTTAAAGCTATGTATGTATCCTCGCCACCCGCTTCCCATACTGTTACACGTCCTGACTACTCTGTGACTGAAGAAATACTTCCTAACATCTGTGTGATTCATCCGAGTCTTCAACTTCCAACTGTGACCCTCTAGTTGCTGTGTCTCATCTCTGAAAAATTCTGTCTGTCCACCTTGTCGATTTCTCTCAGTATTTTATATGTCGTTATCATGTCACTCCTGTCTCTCCTGTCCTCCAGTGTCGTCAGGTCGATTTCCCTTAACCTGCCCTCGTAGGACATACCCCTTAGCTCCGGGACTAGTCCTGTTGCAAACCTTTGCACTTTCTCTAGTTTCCTTACGTGCTTGGCTTGGTGTGTGTGTGTGTGTGTGTGTGTGTGTGTGTGTGTGTGTGTGTGTGTGTGTGTGTGTGCGTGTGCGTGTGTACTCGTCTATTTGTGGTTGCAGAGGCGCGACAGCTCCTGGCCCCGCCTCTTCACTGATTGTTACTACGTCCTCTCTCTCCCTGCTCCATGAGATTTATCATACCTTGTCTTAAAACTATGTATGGCTCCTGCCTCCACTACGTCACTAGCCAGATTATTCCATTTCCTGACAACTCTGTGACTAAAAAAAAATACTTCCTAACATCTGACTCATTTTAGTCTTCAACTTTCAATTGTGATCCCAAATAGGCAGCAGAGAGTCTGCATAAATGGGGAGAAATCAGAATTGGGACACGTCACAGGCCATGTTCCACAGGGGTAATTGTTGGGCCCCTTGTTATTCACAATCTACATAAACGACATAGATGAGGGAATAAATTCGACATGAGCAAATTTGCCGATGACACCAAAACAGGCCGTCCAATTCATTGTAATGAGGACACTAGAGCACTCCAGGATAATTTGAATAGACTGATGCAATGGTCGGAGAAGTGGCAGATGCAGTTTAATATAAACAAATGCAAAGTTCTAAATGTTGGACAGAAAAATAACAATGCCACATATAAACTAAATAATGTAGATCTTAATACTACTGATTGCGAAAAGGATTTAGGAGTTTTGGTTAGCAGTAATTTGAAACCAAGAAAACAGTGCATTAGCGTTTGCAATAAAGCGAACAGAATTCTTGGCTTCATAGCAAGAAGTATAATTAATAGAAGTGCTCAGGTTGTTCTTCAACTCTATATATCTTTGGTTAGGCCTCATTTAGATTATGCTGCACAGTTTTGGTCAAGGTATCACAGAATGGATATAAATGCACTGGAAAACGTGCAAAGTAGTATAACAAAATTGATTCCATGTACATATGAGAATGATATAAACCTTGGTAATAAATACCGACAAGTTGGTTTAGAAAGACACGTAAGCAAACACTATGACATATTTATTAGAAAACGTTTCGGTCCTGGGACCTTGATCACTTCTAACATATATATATATATATATATATATATATATATATATATATATATATATATATAATGTCTTTCTACCTCTGCATGTTAGAAGTGATCAAGGTCCCAGGACCGAAACGTTTTCTAGTAAATACGTCATAGTGTTTGCTTACGTGTCTTTCTAAACCACATGAGATTAGACTGAGGGCCCTGAATCTGCACTCTCTAGAAAGGCGTAGAAATGAAAAATAGGAATTAATAAACGGGATGTAAATAGCGTGGTAAAAATATCTAACATAGACAGGACTCGCAGCAATGGCTTTAAATTGGAAAAATTCAAATTCAGGAAGGATATAGGAAAGCACTGGTTTGGTAATAGAGTTGTGGATGAGTGGATCAAACTCATCCACAACTGCAGTTTTAAAATAGGTTGGATAAATACATGAGTGGGTGTGGGTGGGTGCGAGTTAGACCAGACTAGCTTGTGCTACTAGGTTTGATGCCGTGCTCCTTCTTTAAGTGACGTGACTGACCTGACTAGGTCAAGGCATTGGGGGAATTGAACCTGCCTAGCATAGGCCAGTAGGCCTGTTGCAGTATTCCTTCTTTCTTATGTTATGTTTCTTTGTCCCATTTCTAGAACATCCTATCTATGTCCACCTTGACAGTTCCTCGCAGTATTTTGTATGTCGTTTTCATGTCTCCCTAACCCTCCTGTCCTCCAGTGTCGTCAAACCGATTTTGTATGTCGTTTTCATGTCTCCCCTAACCCTTATGTCCTCCAGTGTCATCAAACCGATTTCCCTTAACCTTTCTTCTTAGGACATTCCTCTTACCTCTGGAACCAGCCTTGTTGCAAACTTTCTCTAATTTCTTGTCGTGCTTGATTGGTGCTGCATACTCCAGTATGGGCCTAACATACACGGTGTACAGAGTCTTGAACAATTCCTTTCTGAGGTATCGGAAAGCTATTCTCAGGTTTGCCAAGCTTCCGTATGCTGCAGCAGTTATCTGGTTGTTGTGCGCCTCAGGAGATGTGCTCGGTATTATACTCATCCGAGGATACTTTTTTAAGTGAGGTTTGCAGTCTTTGGCCACCTCAGACCTCTGTCTGAGATCTTCTTTGCCCTTCCCCGATCTTCATGACTTAGCATTTTGTGTGTGTAGGTCAGTGAATGTGTGAGAGTTGGTGAGTGTGTGTGGCTCTGTGTGTGTGGGGCTCTGTGTGTGTGTAGTCGATGTATATTTGTGTGTGTGGGTCGATGAGTGTGTGCGCATCTGTGTATGTGGGTCGGTAGGTGTGTGTGTGTGTGTGCATGGATGTGTACCTATATGCGCCATTACTGTTTTCACTCACCTCACTTCTAGAGCCTTTATAGTGCTTCTTCTTCAAGGTATGTATGGATCCCGTCTCTTCCACTCTGCTGCCCAGTGTTGTGATCTCTTCGAAAGGCTTAAACATTAGATTTGGTCTGTGTAATATCCTAGCTTACCCTTTTTATTGAGGAAATTTGAATTTTAGTTTCCTTACTATGTCTTGTGACTGCATCTTCTGATTCTTTTCAGAATTTCAAAGTTAATATTTAATTGAATTATCAACTTATGCTGCATTCTGAATAATTCCAGTGGCGTAAACTGAGTCACCGGGGGACTGGGACTAAGGAACAAAGGAATAAGTTTATTGGATCGCGCAGCGACTTCAGTACATTTCGTTCTCATTAGTTATTGACACTGATCTCTGCTGAATCTGCAATGAAGCGCTGCAAAACGATGAATATAAAGTTGTTCTTCCTAAACAAGTTAGTATAAATGTTAATATAGAGCAAACAACGAGGTGACGCGCTTGTGGTATCGGCAGGAAAGCTTATACACAATATCACGCTGATTTTTGCAGAAAGAATATTAATAAACGAGTTCGGAGAAAAAAAAAATAGTGAAAGGCTATCACCCAGCTCCCCTTGTCTTCGATCTTGTGAAGCTAATTTTAAATTCCTTGAACCCTGCTTATTCTGTGGACAACTTGTTAAGTTTTCATAGAAGAGAGGTGATGTATTTCTAATCAATTCATTTAATTTCTAGTTCTCTATTGTGTAAGCGGGCAGACTGATGGGACGAGACTCTTCAAACAGGATTGAGTTTTTACAGGATTGCACGCAGCAGATGCAGTGAACCACCAAATTTGCAGCACTAATTTCCGATCAGCGAAACTGATACCCAGAGCTCTCAGGTTCTCGAACCAGGACATACAACAGACTCCAGACAGGTCTATTGATGTTTATAGAGAAAATACTTTTCTGAAGGTTACTGAATACCTTCAACAGAATAATGAGAGCAGTCATCCATGAGTGAACTGGTACAGGAAATGTAGTAGTACTGTGACAAGAATGCATACAAGGCCTGATATATGAAGGATCACTTTGAAGACCACTTTGAAAAAGACATTGCAATTATTACTGTCCGTAACAAGGTGAATGTGGTGAAATTGAAGGATGCAGCATCGAATATCCTATACAAATTCTATGAAACCACCAAAATGTCAGATGTTGAAGAGAAATATGACATGTAAGAACCTGTGCAGATCTCATCAAGAGAGGCATTAAGTGCAGTAAACCATGTGCTGATAGATATCCAAGGTCGGAGGACTTTTGTTCTTTGGAAAGAAAAAGAGAATTTGTACTCGAATCCTTGAACCTATTCCTGAGAATAATATTCAGCGAGAAAACAGAGCCGAGCGAAGGGTCTCATCTACAGGGTAATATGCAACCTGTCACACGTAGAGTTCTAATTGCAGCACTTCAGATTAGCCTCTCAGTGGAAATGCATCATCGCTTCGGATCTCAATTTATCATTGATGCTATGTCCAATCTGGGATTCAGTTCTCATGTTATGATGAACAAGGTTTGAATACTCTACAGGTAGTAGATAGGGCACTAATATTATTAGGAACACATCAGCATATTTCTTCTAGTCCCTTGCTGATAATGAAGAGGAACAATATTGTCACAGTAGATGGCCTTGCAAAATTCCCTAGGAAGGGCCTCATTGGAACATTTACGCCAAAGACCACGGTAACCAGAGACGTTCCCAGGCTTTCTGCAACACACGATGATGTGACAACTGTTGGGAAAATCAAAATACACTGCTATAAGTCATCGTCATCAACCATTGATAACCCACCGTTGCTCTACAGTTCACTACCGTGACTCAGCTACTAAGACTCAACATGTCAGTTTGATTTGCTCTGGAGAGGTGTGTGGCTTATTTGCGCATCAAGGTCTGGATAGTCAGGTACGATGCATGCTGAAGAAGATAATGGAATAAAATACCATTATTCCGGAACGTTTCGCCTACACAGTAGGTTTCCCGCAGTCGAATGTAGAGGAGCCAGCAGAAGCAGTTGAAATGTAAAGACGATGTAATCAATCCATCAGTGAACCTGGAGACGTAGCTTTAGGGTGGTCAGTCAATCAACCAGGGTAATTCTGTTCCATTGTTTGAAACAATGTGAAACTGAAGGTGAGGGCGCAGATGTTGACAGAAGAGGCGGGGCCCACTAGTAGAAGAATGTGATCATTGAGAGGCAGTGTAGCAAACCTAGTGGGTAGGTCATTTCAAATCCAACGTTTCTCACTCTAAACTAGTGGTTAGGCAATTAAGTTGTCGAAGATATCCTCTGTACTGAGATACCATTGTGTTGCAGTGTGTGACACTGAAAATGATAATGTAATGTGAAACATTTTGGGTACACAGTAGGCGAAACGTTTCAGAATAAAGATACCTAACAGTTTCACATATGTCTTACTTATCAATTTTTCAGTATTTTATTCTATTATCATATTCACACTGTCAGGGACTGTAGCTCAACACTATCTTTGTACAGAGGGCATCTTCGACAACTTTATTGCCTCATTACCAGTTACCAGTGAAAAAAGTTGGATTTGAGAGGGACCTACTCAGTAGGTTTGCTACACTGCCTCTCAAAGATTACATTCTTACATTCAATCACTAGTGGGCCCCGCCTCTCCTATCGTCTAGATTTTCTGCCTCTTATCATTAACAGTACATAAGTCTCCATTCTGTTACTTCAACTTCACATTGTTTCAGACTAAGGAGCAGAACTCTTCTCCACGCTGAGGGACTGACCACCTCAAAACTGCGTCTTCATGCTGGCATGTACTGTCCATGCCTGCGTGTGCAGACATCAACGGAGCTATGCAGGAGGTTTCAGGAACGATGTATAAAACCAGTGAGCAGCACAAAGATGTAACAGATGCCAGACAAAGATGAGATGAAAGTGATACACAGGCTCTTGCATTTCTTCAGGGAACCCGTTTAAATGCTGATGCATTCCTTCGCAACATTATAAGTCTTTTGGCAGTTGATTCTGTAAATGCCAACAAAGCACGAGATGTAGGCAGCAAAATGGTTCCATTTGTCAACTCTGTGTCATTGATGTGTGAAGGAGCTATACAGATGTCACAGTTGTATTTGATGGCTATGAAGCTGGTCTCTCTACAAATGACATGTAGAAAGTTCCGTGAAGTGATTAGTGAGAATATCAGCTTTATAGAAGGGATACCAATCATGACAAAGAACGTTCTTGACCAACAGTTCCAACGAACAGAGATCTGTTAGGTAAGGTGCATATGCAACAGTTAGGTATCTTTATTACGAAACATTTCGCCTACACACTAGGCTTCTTCAGTCGTGTGCAGAAAAGTTGGTAGAAGCAGAAGAGATATGAAGACGATGTAATCAGTCCATCACCCTTGAAGACGTAGTTTTGAGGTGGTCAGTCCCTCAGCCTGGAGAAGAGTATTGTTCAATAGTCTGAAACAATGTGAAGTTGAAGTGACAGAATGGAGCCTTATATACTGTCTGGAGATGAGATGTAAGCCACTTGTAGAAGTAAGAATTTAATCAATGAGAGATCAAGTCACTCTCAAGAAGAGATTTATTTATCTTAATGCTCAGTCATTAAATGCAAGAAAATGTCACCAGAACAGTTCATGCTGATGGTGATGCAGAGTTGTTTTTATTGTCCAAGCGACAGTAAAATGTGCGTCCAGACATTCTACTACCTTTATCGGAGAAGATACAGATCTCATGGTGCTGTTGAACATACATGCTGAAAAAACCTCAATTCCACTTTTGTTCAGATCAGATGGGAAGCAGACTTCGAAGACAATAAAAATGGGTTGGAACATCAATTCGCTGAATATAGAACTGGGTCCAAAAACATGTTAGTTTCTGCCACTCGTTCATTCACATACCTAGTGTGACACCACATTTCATTGATATTCTAAAGGAAGCTGCACTTACGAAGTTGCAACACAATGTCGAGTTAAAGATGGAAGCAGCAATTTTCTTAAAACAAACTTGTAAAGAGGAAGTAACCAGTGCCGGTAAGAAGGTCCTGACCTGCTTATGCGGTGGTGACTATGATAAGCACGTGGATGTCATGTGCTTTAAAAACTTCAACGAGAAGACCAGGAGAGGCTGCTCGTTGTGTAGGTACACACCTTCCCTCCACCAGCTGCAGTTGCTCAGTACGATAGTGTGCGTACCTATTGCCGGTGCCAAAAGTAACTAGGAAACACTTTGAATTCTGATGAATGGGGACTAATTGAGTCATGCTAGTCTTCGACCTAACACAACCAACTTGCCACTGCTTCAAGTAATATGGCGCAACTGTCAAATGAATTGTGATATTCGGAGGTACTCCTGCATGATGCGTACTCAGTTGTTCATGGATATTGCAGAAGGAAGGGTTTCACAAATGTCATGTCATCTGTGGAGGCTCTTCGTAGATAACTATAGTGAGATTGAGTTGAGTCCATGAAGTAGACTGGTCCATTTTATCTGACTGATATTCTTTATATAATGTCACTTTCTGGTGCTCTTCGCTTATATGATCACAAAGTCTTATCTACGGACATTGAAAATATATAGTATGAATACGACTGTAATGCTAAAGAATTTTTCTTTTTTTTTTTGAATAGCTTTAACATTAATACCCTTTAGCATTCGGCCATAGAAAGACAGCAGGCACTGTGTGATCCTTTTACTATGTGATAGAAAGGCCTTATCTAAGACCAAGTCATTGTTAACCGTTCCGCACGATTTTCTTTCGTTTGATAGCAAATCACAAAACAAACAAGTTCCTCACTTGGGGCTCGGGAACGACTTTATAGGAATTAAATAAACTACTTGAAGAGTATCTGGAATGAATAGAGTAATGAATTACATGCAACAAAAGTCTTTTTATTATACACATATATTTATCACTGAAAATTGACAAAAAAAATGAAGAGGACATAACATTATTGAAGAAGAAATTTTATAAAAGCCTTCAGTAATAATGAAGTTACATTACAACACTTTTGCAGCATAATACTGATACCACTCTACGTATTACCTAAGATAGTTATGTTCACATTAAGTAGTATCACAGGACATTCAGCAGAGAGATGACTTGGGAATCCTGGAACTGGAAGCAACTTCTTGTGTATACCATGCGTATCCATCTTGTCTGATGTCTGCCATTGATAGAAGAGCATAACTTGCATAAGTGCCTATCAGTCTCGAATGATGGGGACTCATTTTCTTTCTTTCAAAACAGGGATACCATTAATTGCAATGCTACCTTGTTTTTAAAGACAAGCGAGACATTATTACGAAAACAGTGGCAAGACTATCATTCAAATATTGATAAACAGACAGAAGACAAGATTGCACTCAATCAGTAAGCTACTTCTTCAAGCCAATCATAGAATTATTGCCATTTAATAAACTAATCACAGTCAGTGAACCCCTGGTGAAGCTCATTTCTTTGCAAGAACTTTAATCAGAGTTCATTGCAACATTTTGCAATAGTGTGTTTTATCATTATGTCTTATTATTAGTGGTTCATTCTAAATGTATTTGTTACATAACAGTCTGGCAACGTGGCAAAGGTTAGGATGGAGAGAAGTCTAATAGGTGGAGATTGGAGGGAAAGAGACAGACAGACAGATAAGGAGGGACGGAAATGGGAGCGAAATTGGAAGAAAATAAGGAGTAGTAATAGCGGGGAAAGAGCGACAGATGGGAATAGAAGGAGAAGAGAAGCTAGAAAGGGTTGGAAGAACTAAAGTGATGGAAAGAGGGAGGGGGTAAGAAGTAGGAATTGGCGTCAGACAAGGAATACGGCTGTTATATGAAAGTAATTTTTGTTATTATTATATCCCTTACAAGATTATTACAAAAGACATAGTTATAGTAACATTAGTGAGCGAGCTGGGACAATAACTGTGTGAGCAGCAGAATTACCCACAGAATTACTAAAAGCAACAACAGAAGCCACTGCACTTGCTGAAGTAATAGTGGCAGTATCTGTGGTAATAGTGGCAGTAATAGCATCAGCAATTGTGGCAGTAAAAGAGGTAGAGACCAAGTAATGTTCGTAGCGTCAATAGTAGCAAAATTATTTGCTGAAACAACGCTCCACCTATTGTAGACACCGCCATACAGGCTTACGTAACTTGCAAGATACCTCATAGATCTGCTACTAACATCCATAACAAATAATGCCATCTGGCTCTTCCTTTATTGAGGTCTGTAATGACACCAGTGACTTGCTGCACGGTGGACTGTAATGACACTTGTCACTTGCTGTACCGTGGACTGTAATGACACTTGTCACTTGCTGTACCGTGGACTGTAATGACACCAGTCACTTGCTGCACGGTGGACTGTAATGACACTTGTCACTTGCTGTACCGTGGACTGTAATGACACCAGTCACTTGCTGCACGGTGGACTGTAATGACACTTGTCACTTGCTGTACCGTGGACTGTAATGACACTTGTAACTTACTGCACGGTGGACTGTAATGACACTTGTCACTTGCTGTACCGTGGACTGTAATGACACCAGTCACTTGCTGTACCGTGGACTGTAATGGCACTTGTAACTTTCTGTACCGTGGACTGTAATGACACTTGTCACTTGCTGTACCGTGGACTGTAATGACACTTGTCACTTGCTGTACCGTGGACTGTAATGACACTTGTCATTTGCTGTACCGTGGACTGCAATTACACTTGTAACTTGCTGCACGGTGGACTGTAATGACACTTGTCAATTGCCTCTACCTTGGACTGTTAAAAGAATTTAAAAGGTCTTCTAGGGCAGTGCATCTTATTACTGCCAACTGCACAAAAACAGAGTCATGGTCTGTCAACCGTCACGTATCAGTGAGCTACAATAACAGATACAATAACAGGTGATATTTGCATAGTGTTCTTTGACAACTGTGACGAGTCATCCAGTATATCATTATATCGGATGTCAAATGATAATGAGCCGAGTGTTAATTGCAGGAGTTCAGAAGTCGAGCTTGCATTCTATTAATTATATTTACCTGTCCTCTGGAGTTGTCTCCCTTTATATATTTGTCCATAAAATAACAAAATTACATCAGCAAAATAGTATCGAGTGGAAGTTCTTTATTAATAAAATTAATTTGGTAAACTGTTTCAGTTTCAGTTTGCAAGGGCAAACGTTATATAGCAGCATGTCATAAACCAGTCATTGGTACAATGTACAATGTACATTGGTACAATATACATTGGTACAGTGTCATCCCCCTGTCATCATCCTCACCACTCACATTACAGAGACAAAACTTTTCATAAATATCAGATTTAAGTTTTACTTCATTAATTAGCGAGAAAATTTCATGTCTTATGCAGTGCAATGAAAACAATAAATTACTATGAAAATTAAATAAATCCTTATTTAAAAATTTTTAAACAATTGAAATTTTGCCCAAGATTGTTTAATTTCCCGAAAATGAAATGAAGCAGTTATTTTGGTCATAAAATGTCAGACGTATGAGGTGAGATTGTTCAAAAATACTTGTGTTCCACGCTTATCTCAGTGCCTCTTACCTCATACTTTTGTTCCACGCTTATCTCAGTGCCTCTTATCTCATACTTGTGTTCTACGCTTATCTCAGTGTCTCTTACCTCATACTTGTGTTCTACGCTAATCTCAGTGCCTCTTATCTCATACTTGTGTTCTACGCTAATCTCAGTGCCTCTTACCTCATACTTGTGTTCCACGCTTATCTCAGTGTCTCTTACCTCATACTTGTGTTCTACGCTAATCTCAGTGCCTCTTACCTCATACTTGTGTTCTACGCTAATCTCAGTGCCTCTTATCTCATACTTGTGTTCTACGCTAATCTCAGTGCCTCTTACCTCATACTTGTGTTCTACGCTAATCTCAGTGCCTCTTACCTCATACTTGTGTTCTACGCTAATCTCAGTGTCTCTTACCTCATACTTGTGTTCCACGCTTATCTCAGTGCCTCTTATCTCATACTTGTGTTCTACGCTAATCTCAGTGTCTCTTACCTCATACTTGTGTTCCACGCTTATCTCAGTGCCTCTTACCTCATACTTGTGTTCCACGCTTATCTCAGTGTCTCTTACCTCATACTTGTGGTAAGTCTGCTGGCTGAACACTTGTGACTCATACTTATGTTAGGTTTGTTGGCTAAAGCGCCTGTGACCACATGCCTACGTTAAGCTTGGGAGCTCAACTGCAGTGGCAAAACGCTTGTTTTAAGCTTAGTAGCTTAGCAGCTGTAACCACACTCTTGTGTTAAGCTTGGTCGCTTAGCGGCTGTGACCACACGTCTATGTTAAGCTTGGTAGCTTAGCGGCTGCCACCACATGCCTGTGGTAAGCTTGGTAGTATAACGGCTCTGTCCATACGCCTGTGTTAAGCTTGGTAGTTTAACGGCCGGGACCACACCCTTGTGTTAAGAATGGTAGCTTAACGGCTGTGACCACACGCTTGCGTTAAGCTTAATAGCTTAACGGCTGTGTCCATACGCTTGTGTTAAGCTTGGTAGTTTAACGCCTTTGGCCACACGCTTGTGTTAAGCTTGGTAGCTTAACGGCTGTGACTACACGCTTGTGTTAAGCTTAACGGCTTTGACCACAAGATTGTTTAGGTTCACTTCCTTTGCTGAGTTAGGTCTGACGGCTGTGGTCCCACGTTATCGTTAAGTTTATTAGCACAGATTAGGTGGGGGTCGTTACAACGTTATTGGTCCATGAAGAGAAAATGGACAGTGCCGTCTTTGGGGGCCTAAATTATTTTCCTACATCAAAAAAGAGCGGTATTTGTAAAACAAGACGCATATCTTCAACATTAATAGTAAATAGATATACATGTCGCAACTCCTATCCTCAAGGACGCAACCTTCGTATGTCGTCCCTCACTGGCTGGTGCTGCCTTCAATCCACGCACTCCTTCAGTTAACAACATCACCTGCAACAACTGCAGCAGTCGCAATAATTCCAGCAGCCGCAATATCCGAAAAAACAATAATGGCAGCAGCTACAACAATCGCAGTAGCAGCAACAATTGCTCCAGCAGCATTAGCAGTGACATTAAAAAATATAGTAGCGACAGAAATAATAGGCATCAGAAAAAAACAGCCATAACATGAGCTGTTAAAAAATCAGCAAAAGCCACAAGAAAGAAATCAGCAATAACAGTGGAAGAGATTGCCGCAGTAACAGATATAACGTTGTGGTAGTGGTAGTAGGAATAGGATAATTACTAGTACAGGATGAGTATTACATAAGAACGTAGGAAGGAAGGAACATTGCAGCAGGCATACTGACTCATGCTTAACAGGTCTAATTCACACCCATCCTCACTCACTCATGTATCTCTCCAACTTATATATAAAGCTAGCCAAATTTCTTACATCATTGAAGCTATTTGTTAGTTTACTCCAATCATCTAACACTCCTTTCCAAAACGAGTATTTCCCAATATTTTTTTTCTAAATATAAATTTCTCCAACTAGAATTCATTGCTGCAAGTTCTATCTTGGTTAGTCATTTTCAACACGCTTTTTATATCTCATTTACTAATTCCTGTTTACGATTTGTACACTTCGATTATATCTCCCATAATTCTACACCTTTCCAAGGAGTACAAGCTCATTGTCTTCAGTACATTTCTGTAGGAAAGGTTTCAAATACATTTAATCATTTTTGTCAACCTTTTCTGTATATTTTCGAGAACAGATCTGTGCAGCGCAATTTAAATGAGGTAGAACTAAATATATATAAAGCTGAAGTTAAAGCTTAGGTCTTCTATTAGCTATACTTCTTAATATGAAGTTAAAAATTCTGTCAATTTCGTTGTGAACACTTATGGGTTTAAATTTCTGGTAACCAGATCTCCTAGATCTTTTTCACATTTATTCTGACGTAGATCTACATTGTTTAGCTTATAAATGTCATTTATTTTCTTTTCCTACAGTTATTTGCATAGAACAGCCTCTGCCACTTCTCCGAGCACAACAACAACAACCTATCAAGGTCATCTTGTAGCTTTCCAGTGTCCACATCAGAAATTTTTTGACGGCCAATTTTAGCGTCATCGGCAAACTTCTTATGACGCTATTATTTCCTCATCAGGATCTTTTATGCAGATTGTAAACAAGGGTCCCAAAACTGATCCCTGTTGCACACCATTCGTAACAGGTTCTCATTCCGATTTCTCCCCATAAAAGCAAACTCGGTTGTCTATCGGTCAGTTATGCCTCGATCCAGGAGATAAGGTCTCTTATGTTCCAAGTGCCGCTACTTTCTTAATCAGTGTCTTGTGATTAACTTTATCGAATGTCTTATTCAAGTCTATATTCACGATTTCTAACTCTTTATCTTGCTCTACAACCTCTAACAACATCTACAACATCGAACATATTTCCCATCCTCATAGGACTTACCATTCTTATCTTAATGAGATTATAATTTCCCATTCTCTTCCCTAGGAACTAGAACTTCATCCTTACATCCCTTAAATCTGCTTCTAGAACTGTAAAAACATTCATGGAAGCTCACTGCAGAACCCAGCGTGTTGTCTTGTGTTTAAACACTTCACTCAAAATTTCCTAAGAAATTCACACAGGTCCACACAATTTACATTTACCACTGACATATTTAGCCTATATAGTCCTATATTTTTTTCTACTGTTTGTATATATTATAGAATTAATAGTTAGGTAATAATGTCACTCACCTGGACTGTGATTAAAAGTTTTCAAGTGAATTTGATATGTGGAACTTGTCAGCTGATGGTAGTTGCCAGACTCACTAGTAAAAATGCTTATTTTTTCCTTTCTAGTTTTCCTATAACTTTTCTTCTATTCATTTCTTAAACATACCGTTGATATACTTGGAATTCTATGAAAAAATAATTGTGCAACCATATTTTAAAAAATGCAGTCCTGAAGACTTAAATTTTCAATTTTTTTTTTTGTTGTAACCAGTTATTGGCTGCCTTTTTTGTACATAGTTGTATATAGTTCCACTGTCTTTAAATTATGTATACATTAAAGATACCCAGATGTTGCATATGTGTCTAATTTTCAATACACAAATAACCCGCACGTCGCCGTAAGCTCCTCTCTCCTATTACCTGGAGTTTACCTGGAGAGAGTTTCGGGGGTCAACGCCCCCGCGGCCCGGTCTGTGACCAGGCCTCCTGGTGGATCAGCGCCTGATCAACCAGGCTGTTGCTGCTGGCTGCACGCAAACCAACGTACGAGCCACAGCCCGGCTGATCAGGAACTGACTTTAGTTGCTTGTCCAGTGCCAGCTTGAAGACTGCCAGGGGTCTGTTGGTAATCCCCCTTATGTGTGCTGGGAGGCAGTTGAACAGTCTCGGGCCCCTGACACTTATTGTATGGTCTCTTAACGTGCTAGTGACACCCCTGCTTTTCATTGGGGGGATGGTGCATCGTCTGCCAAGTCTTTTGCTTTCGTAGTGAGTGATTTTCGTGTGCAAGTTTGGTACTAGTCCCTCTAGGATTTTCCAGGTGTATATAATCATGTATCTCTCCCTCCTGCGTTCCAGGGAATACAGGTTTAGAAACCTCAAGCGCTCCCAGTAATTGAGGTGTTTTATCTCCGTTATGCGCGCCTATGTGCAGGTTATTTGCGTAGCATGATAAATAATGAGGGTGGCTCTATAATGAGTGTAGAGGGGCACGGGGTAGATACTGGAGGTTCTACACTGTGAGAGAGGGTATGGAGGTAGAAGAGTAGTGCTGCTATGAGAAAAGCGAAATGCCTGGCATGAGAGGTGGTGAAGCCAGTGAGGTGGTGACCGAGCCTGGCACATCAGCCGGGTACCACCCTCTTTGTCACCTCCTCGCTGCCTCACATTTGCCTAATGGGATTTGCAAATCGAGGACCATTTTTCCCAGACACTACTCACCAGAACAGGTAATTTTCACATCCAATAAGGCTTAGCAGAGACACAGTCGCTTAATGTTACACAGAATTTAAGGGATTAATCTCAGAATAAACGGATTATATTTCGGAAGACAAGTTCTGTACTGCTGTAATTGATCTGTGCTGCTATTTATTTCTGGGCAACAAAATATTAAATATAAGATTGATTTGCATAGCTTTCATTGTTTTATTCATACTGTCTCTCTCTCTCTCTCTCTCTCTATATATATATATATATATATATATATATATATATATATATATATATATATATATATATATATATATATATATATATATATTTATTTATTTATTCATTCTCGCATCATTGAAAAACACGCTCAGTGCCACTGAGCTCCTGGTGTTGAAAATTTGTGGTTCAGATGATAGAATGATGCGTTCTGTGTCCTATTCTCAGAGGGCTGGGCACTGGAACTCAGGATCGAGTCCTGGCCAGTTTTAATTCACAAATTAATGTATAAGTGAATAAGATCATTTTATATATATATATATATATATATATATATATATATATATATATATATATATATATATATATATATATATATATATATATATATATATATGTCGTGCCGAATATGTAAAACTGGTCAATTAGCAAGAACTCATTTAAAATTATGTCCTTTCTGAAATTTTCTTTTATACGTTTAGTGATATATTTTTTTCATTAATGTTAATGTAAAAAATTTTAATTTTGCACCAAAAGAATCTTAGAAAACTTACCTAACCTTATTATAACAAGCGCAATTTATTTTAGCCTAACCCAAGTAAGTATATTTTAGATTTGTTTACAATAATTTAATACCAAACAAACGCAGTGAAATATATTTTTTTTGTTAGGTTCAGAATGATTTTGGCGAAATTATTGCATACACAAATTTTCACTTGTCCTATATGGCAAGATGAGCGTTGCTATTTAAGCCAAGATCGCAAGTTCTGCCTATTCGGCACGACATATATATATATATATATATATATATATATATATATATATATATATATATATATATATATATATATATATATATATATATATATATATATATATGACATTATCTCTACGTCTACAGCAGGACTCGAACCTGCAAACTCTGTATTAGAGTCTGCAGTACTTTACCACGTCTCCCTGAAACATACATGAAGGTTTACAGCAAGCAAACATCAGGCGTCAAGCAGGAGAACAAGCAGCAAATGGTGCGTCACTTATTTCAGTACGACACAAATGCTTTGCTATTTCCCTTGCAATTTATATCAAAGCACTAAACCTATATGGGTCATTCATCTCTTGGGATATGGGAGACAGTCGAGTTTGATACTTTCTTCACTAGCGCAAGGGAAGTCCCCTTCAAAGAGTACTTCTTGAATAATGGCAGTCGTGATGAATCATGGGTTCGCTTTGCATCTATCCGGTACGCAGTGGAACTAAATGTGGCGTTCAGTAACGTTTCAGATACACATTCAATATACTCATATAACTAGAGTAAGACACATGGGCAACACTAGGAGTCATTACCAAGGGAACGTTTTGCCTATGTTGTACGCAATGTCAGAGGATCACAGTGACATCAGCACTGGTGGAAAACTAAGTAGACGACGAGGTGGAGATGTAGCTGATGTAATCAGTCCATCACTCTTAAAATAAGATAATAAATCGCTTTGCTAAATGCAGAAGCAAGTGGCTAGAAGCTTATGCTCTGCACAGTGAGATGTAGCAGTTTGGAGATGAGGTCACCGTTGAGCTGGGACTACTAATGGCAGCAGATCATACTAATCAGTTGTTTGTAATAGAGTTGCTGATGACATCCTGGTACCGAGAAATCATAGTGTTGTAGTGTCAGTCAGGTATAATGTTACAAATGGTATATAATACTGACAAGGTGTAATGTACATAGGCAACACTAGATTCTCTGTTGACAAAACGCTTCGTCTGTATTGCAGACTTCGTCAGTAGATTACAAGCAAATCATCTGGCGGAGAACGTAGTAGATGAGGCGGAGAGGTAGTTGATGTAACCTGTTCATCACCCTTGAAGCAAGATAAATTAGTCTCTTAGGCTAAACTAGTGATAGGTAAATAATTGGTTTAATAGGATTAATCTATATTGTATTACGTTCATTCTGGCAGTGCTGGGTGAGGCTGATAATTTAATTTTGGCGCAACATTAACCATTGATACACAGTTTTAATTCACAAATTAATGCATCAGTGAATGAGATCATTTTTCGAAAACAACTACTTTTAGGACAATTCGGCTTGTTTGCCCGACTCTGCCTATAAAGCACGATACATACATCAGTTTAATTAGCGCCCCGTTATGTACACAGGTAAACACAAGCACTAATTGCAGGGTCACATGGCTCGACTCTGTCCCTTTGACCTTCAAGTCAAAAATCTGAATACAAGTACACGCATATTTGATAACATTGTCACACAACCTAAATATTGACATTTCAATCCATTCTCACACCTGGTCTGATGCTGTGATGAAATATTAATGTTTTATATGTTAAAGAAAATATATTTCTAAGTGTTAAAGAAAATACTTTTTTTAATGGCATGAACTCTTAAAAACTGATTTTTTATTTTTTTTAAGCCAGTCAGTTTTTCAGGCTAAGAACTGTTATCATACCGCAGCTCATTTCAAAGCCCAGGTCTATCTCTTCTATGCTACTACCCACTAGGATGCGACCCACAACAGTCGACTAACACCCAGGTACAGCACTTACTGCTAGGTAAACAGGGCCACAAGGTGTGAGGAAACATGCCCAACGTTTCCACCCGACTCTAGGAATTTCGCGGGGAAATTAGCGTTGTATGAGAATATCTTGCAATATAATATTTTCAAGAGTGGGCGTGATTTGTAATCCTCTTTGCGAGTTATTAAACATTCTTTTTTTACTTTTTCAGCAGGTGGTGAAGGCATTTTGGAGCGCGTGCCTCCCTCCCGGCCAGCACCCATGTGGGACCAGCCGCTACTCAAGCCTTACTTCGACAACACCACCCACAGCCGCGTCATCGGTGCCGTCGGCAGGACTGCTTACTTACACTGTCGTGTTAAACACCTGGGAGACCGTGCGGTGAGTATCTTTAATACATAAATGATAATGATTAAAGTCATGTGGAAGCTCTAACACCGTATGAGTCACGGAGCGTATATGTATTATTGCACTGGTCAACACTCATTTTCGGGTCAGTGATATGACACTAATTTTAGGGTACGTTTGTGGTGCTGACTGCGAATCTGTCATCGGTTTTGCTTGATTGGTTCTAATTTTTGAGAAATTTGGTATCCCATTGAAAAACTTAAAAAATGTGAAAAATATATTGATCAGGCGGGGCTAGATTACAAATCGCTTTGAAATTATTTTTTACATCATGAAAACAAGCAAGAAGTTTACCATCTCCAGATTAACACAAAAAACATTTTGTGCTAATGATAGCAAAGCTTTTGCAGGACCATTTTGAAATTTCCGTATTCCTTAAATTTTCTTGAGTGAGCGATTGGAAGAGATGCATATTGGTTATCATTTTGCAATAAGACACATTTAAAGCTTCTAATGGAGATATCTATAAACAGCCACCAATCTCCTGGTCGATATTCAAGTCCCATTCGATGAAGAAGTCCAGGGGTATTATTCCAGTATACAAACTCTTCATCTTAGCTGAAGTAAGGGAGTTCAACCTCTTTTGTCCGATAAGCTGTTATTTTAACTTCTTGTTGTAGACAGTTCTTTTCTTTTAGTTTGGATGCTAAAAGTTCAGATGCTTGCTTTGACAGAGTGAGGTCTTGGGAGATCTGCTGCAGTGTTGAAATGCTTACGTCATATTCACTTCTACTGTTATCATATGTGTTACATCCTAAACTCTGAGTTTCTTCAACATCTGACAATGGAAGGTAATGCAGTGTTGTGAGCATTGGTATGGTAACGTCTTCACTGTGTGGCACAGGTCTCCTTGCTGACTCCAAATCAGGATATTCCCACTTGACTTTCATATTGAATCAAATGAAACCTTTCACATTCACCATACAGAAATAATTGTCCTGGTGGTCTTTCGGCTCTCTCCAGACTGTCGTAAGCATTTCACACAGGTTTTGCAAACCATATGAGGTGCCCAAGACTTGCCTAGTTCTCCAAGATAAGCTTGTTTTATAAAATTTGTGATGTTTTTATTTGTTTTTGCAAAGAGTATTAGCCACAAATGTAGTGAGGAACTCGTTTCCTTGGAAAATATAACAAAATAAAGGTTACAATATCGTCACATGGTCGTTGTTGATAAAACTCCTTTCGTTAAATATTCAATAAATAAATAAAATCCTAGTATTTACTGAGACTATTTGTATATACAAATTGTCACAGCATATTCATATACATGCATTATGGCTAAGTTCTCTATTACCTGAGGGTAGGTATGAAATATCTCACTAACTGGAGTCAATCTGAAAACCCTATTGCCATTTTCGAATTCAACAACCCCAAAATACCCTAATTACGTTCAAATATCTTTGGCAACGTAAAAAAAAAAGTTTAGTTGACCAATGTTATTACTGCAGTTCATTATGTTCTTTTAACTGGTACTGTTACAGCTCTTAATGCATACTTCTGGCATTTTCTTCTGCTGATAATAAATGGAGCAGATAGTGTTCACTTGTTACTGTTCCTTATAGTGTATATTTGTGTTTCTCATTGCTACTACGTGTCGGGTATATAGGGATTTTTCATATATGAAGAGCACTTTGACTTTTGGATCATTCAGTGCTCTGAGTATTGAATCTCGTTTGTCAGTCTAAATTTAAATGTTTCACATTAAAAAGGTAGGGAGAGAGGAGGAGGGCACCGCAAAATGTTATAATGGACTCCATCCTTTTCTAGAGTCATGTAGTACGACGACGACGTGCTAGACTCTAATTTCTCTATTCTACCAAAGGCTGATGAAGCTTCCAAGTGTCCTTCATAATGGAAAAAAAAACCAGTCTCCTTAAGCCTCCAGACCTTGAACTTAGGACTGTAGCTCCTTATGCTTGAGACTTGAGACAGATAATAAGCATTCAGCAAAAAGGTTGTGCACCTTAGTATAGTCGCCCGGCAACCGTCCACGATGGGGAAGACTGAGCAGTGGGCTCAGGAAGTACTCTACAGACATCTTTCTGACCTTATTCCATATACGTACAGGAGGAAAGTGGGAGTTAATCATCTCCACATAACGGACTCAAGAAACAGGCCCTTCCTTTCAATATGCCTTGCGTTTGATGCCCAACGCTCTCTGGTATAGTATTGCTCTATTAACAATCAAACAGACTTAACAACGAGCTACCTGACCGAAGAATTCCAGCTTTCGCTGCCCTTATTAAACGTAAATAAAATTTGGATGAAAATGCAAGCACAACGTCAGGTTTCCTTGTAGCCTCACACGGAATACCAAAATCCACAATGTGGAGCACAAGCGAACCTCACTGAGATGGATAGGAACATGGACCAACATACCTAAGCCCCGGGAAGGGTTGAAGATACGTTAAAACCAAACCTGGAATTAGGAACAACTCCGCTGGTCCATATTTAGTCTCTTCAAAACACAGAGCAGAAAGTATATAGTACCGAACGAGGACACAAATGCCTTCAAGATGAGGCCAATGTCTCGAGAGTTCCAGTGCATGAGATAGAACGCCAAGCTAAAATAGGTCTAGCGAGCCCCCTCCTTGGCAACGATCTTAGGAGCACTACAGGGAATGTCTTTCTGGTATACTTTTGCGGCCATGCATTTGATCATAGAGTTATCTAGAAAAATGTCAGTCCTCCCAAGGCTCAAAATGGATGGTGGTTGTGGTGGTGGTGGGGGAGGGGGAGGTTCCCTCCCTGAGGTTCATCTTTCAAATGAATTCCTCAGGGAGGGATAAGGCGTCTTCTTGTGAGGCTGTACACAGATACATCATCCCAGCTAGAAACATGACCAACAATCCCCAGATTTTTGAGAAGACATCATTTCACTCTTCTGTTTCTTAGAGCCAGAGAACGTCGAAGATCCTTTGGAAGATGGAGTATCTACAACACTGCAACAGCTACAGGAATAATAATAATAATATAATCAGAACTAAGCGCTAAACCCACAAGGGTTATACAGCGCTAGAAGCAGAAGATCAGCACACCTGGGTGTGATTTGAACCCCTTGTGTTCTTTTTCTGATCCTTTCCATTGTCATTAGATATAAGAATTGGATCCAGTGCCAGAGGCATGGAAGAAGTCATGAATGCGGTACTAGACGGGCACCCATCACCAGCCACCCCATATGAACTAGTCCCAGCAGGAGGCAGCAGTGAAAGCACCTTCTCATGGTAGGGGTTAAGTGATCCATGAGAAAGCAGGATGCTCCTCCTTGTCACCATGTGTTTCTACTATTTCCCCCCCTGGACAGGGGCACCCCCATAGCCTACCACCCTAAGAAACTCCCACCAGACTGTGAGCCACATTGGAGATGACAGCAGAGGTGGGACGATAATCGCTTGTACATGTGATGGCTTTATCAGAGCGCCTGGAAACTTAACAGGACGAGTCTCATTGAGGACGACCCCCACAACAGCAGCGATGCTGTAGCTAAAGCTAAAATACTATTTTTTTTGTGTCACATCTGAGGAATCTCACAAAGCGTGAATGGTGCACTAGACGAGGAGTGCTGCGCTGCAGCGCTGTGTTTATATGGAGGAAACATGTTTTGCAGAGGCCAATAGGAGGGCATATCATTTGCAACCTGGCTGATCTTATGTTTTGTGAGAGTCCATAAGTTGTGATGAAAAAAACCCTAATAGAGGACTAAACAGTATTAAATCGTGCTCAAACATAATGCGAATTCTTGGTCTTCTGGTGGATGAACTTTCTGCACTTGAAGAATTGCATTCACTAGGGAACATGAAGCTTAACATCTAGATCTCTCCACCCAAGTTTCATGAATATGGAATGATTCATTTGGCTGAACGTGAGAACCAGCGAATTCGAATTTATCTCCCTCTTAATCCTCTGGAATGAAACCCTGCAACTAAGCATGTACTCATAAGTCCATGCTTGGTCATCCAGTGGGCAACATTCTCCACTGGGCCACCACGATACAGTAGAAAGTCAGAAGCCTGCTTAATAATTTGTCTTTATCATAAGTCTGATGTTTGGTATCTGGGGAATAATAGGTTGCAAGATCTCTCAACATTTTTCTTTTAAGTGTCTCTTCAAACATTTAAACTCAATGCCCGACTCCAGCCTAACTAAAATATACCTGGGTGTGTGGTCCACTCTAAAGTCCCGCTTGATGGCCTGCACCAACACATTAGTCGCCTTCCAAAATTAGTGCATTATCAGGGCCAGGGCCAGCATCAGTGAGCGAGTTCCCGGTTGCCTCTAGCCTTGGGTAGTTGCCATGAACTATGTATGTGTAGAGGTTGTCAGGATTCCTTGTCCCAAAGGAACCAGGAAAGGTTGAAATTTAAAAAGTAGTGCTGTGCGCAGCTTAGGCCACAGTCCCAAGATAGCAATCCCAGAACAAACTAAGCAAGGCTTAGCAACACCACGTATTTAGACGGAATGCCAGAGATATTAGCAGCATTTGGATAAACTGACAAGAACACCAAAAATTGTGCACTAGCGGTCAACACTCCTGGACAAAATGTGACCTCAGGTAATACTTCTACTGCCAAATAGCTTTGAGCCAATGTGGCACTTGGTGGTTCGACAGAAGATTCAACTGCTGGTCCAATCCTCTTTGGATGGTTCAGATCACCTCATCATACAAGTAATGGGAGCAAAAGGCAAAAAATAGCAGCAACATAAGCCAAATAAACAGGAGGGGGAAGTTTTATAACTCTCTGATCACGGGTTTTAACCCCGCCCGTGGTATGGTTGTCCTTTTACTACTGCTGTTAGTGTGTGCTTGTATCTGGTATTATTGTTGCCGCCAGTGTACACTTGAGCCTGGTATTACTCCTGCTCTTAGTGTATTGTTGTTTGGTATTACTGTTGTGACTAACAAATTTTATATTGAAAAACAGTTGAGCAACACCGTTAATACTTTCAAACATGATAGTAAGATTTTCTTCTTAAAAGCACGATCCAAATGGCATACTGCCGGCAATCGTGAATTACAGACAAGTATTGCTTAACACACTGATAATGAGCCAATGTTTCATTCTGAGTAGAACTTCATTATTACTTGATAAAGATCTACACAGACACAAACGTTGTCCCATTAAAAGATTTTACTGCAACCTGTCTGTTATTTACTTTACAAATAAATGGAGATTTAATGTATTTTTTAGCTTTTGGTTTACTCAGAATGCGTTAAATTAGCAGGAAATATTTAAATCAGAGTGAGAAGAGCTCACATAATTAATGTTTCTCAGAGCATATAATTGAATTATTCTTGAACTAATTGCTGCACCTGTCCTACATGTAACATGCAACTAATTGTCCAATTATCTGGGTAAGGTCTACATTGGCTAGTAGCTGCTGCCCTGGAGTGCTCCCACTAGTCTGCTCCTACCAGGACACCTGTGCTCTTCTGTCTGCTCTTAGCAGCACACGTCTGCTCCACTGTCTGTTCATACCAGTACATCTCTGCTCTACTGTCTGCTCTTACCAGCACACCTGTGCTCTACTGTCTGTTATTAACAGCACACCTGTGCTCTACTGTCTTTTCTTACCAGCACACCTCTGCTCTACTGTCTGTTCTTACCAGAACACCTGTGCTCTACTGTCTGTTATTAACAGCACACCTGTGCTCTACTGTCTTTTCTTACCAGCACACCTCTGCTCTACTGTCTGTTCTTACCAGCACACCTGTGCTCTACTGTCTCTTATTACCAGCACACCTGTGCTCTACTGTCTGTTCTTACCAGAACACCTCTGCTCTACTGTCTATTCTTACCGGACATCTCTGCTCTACTGTCTTCCCTTACCAACACACATTTGCTCTACTGTTTGTTCTTAGCAGCACACCTCTGCTCTACTGTCTGCTCTTACCAGCACACCTGTGCTCTACTGTCTGTTATTACCAACACACCTGTGCTCTACTCTCTTCTCTTACCAGCACACCTGTGCTCTACTGTCTGCCCTTACCAGTACACCATAGCTCTATTGCTTGCTCTTACCAGCGCACCTCTGCTCTACTGTCAGCTGCTCTTATTTGCACACATCTGCTCTGCTGTCTGTTCTTACCAACACACCTCTGATCTACTGTTCTCATGCTCACACCTCTGCTGTACTATACTCATGTGCACACCTCTGCTCTACTGTTCTCAAGGACACACCGCTAATCTACTGTTCTCACGAGCACACCTCTGCTCTACTGTTCTCAAGGATATACCTCTGCTCACACCGTTCTCAAGGGCACACCTCCGCTCTGCTGTTTTATAGGCACACCTATGCTGTAATCTTCTCATGTGCACACCTCTCCTCTACTGTTCTCATTAGCACACCTCTGCTCTACTGTTCTCAAGGGCAGACCTCTGTTCTTGTGTTCTCAAGTGCACACCTTTGCTCTACTTTTCCTATGGGCACACCTCTGCTCTACTGTTCTCATGTGCACACCTCTGATCTACTGTTCTCATGGGCACACCTCTGATCTACTGCTCTCATATGTTCACTTCTGCTCTACTGCTGTCATGGGCACACCTCTGATCTGCTGCTGTAATGGGCACACCTTTGGTCTACTGCTGTCATGGGCACATCTCTGATCTATTGCTGTCATGAGAACACCTCTGATGTGTTGCTGCCATGGGCACACCTCTGCTCTACTGCTGTCATGGGCACACCTTTTATCTACTGTTGTCATGGGCACACCACTGCTCTACTGCTGTCATGGGCACACCACTGCTCTACTGCTGTCATGGGCACACCTTTTATCTACAGTTGTCATGGGCACACCTCTGTTCTACTGCTGTCATGGGCACACCTTTTATCAACTGTTGTCATGGGCACACCACTGCTCTACTTCTGTCATGGGCACACCTTTTATTTACTGTCGTCATGGGCATACCTCTGCTTTACTGCTGTCATGGGCACACCTCTGATCTACTGCTGTCATGGGCACACCTCTGATCTACTGCTGCCATGGGCACACCTTTTATCTACTGTTGTCATGGCACACCCCTGCTCTACTGCTGTCATCGGCACACCTTTTATCTACTGTTGTCATGGGCACACCTTTGATCTACTGCTGTCATGGGCACACCTCTGATCTACTGCTGTCATGGGCACACCTCTGATCTACTGCTGTCATGGGCACACCTCTGATCTACTGCTGTCATGGGCACATCTCTGATCTATTGCTGTCATGGGAACACCTCTGATGTATTGCTGTCATGGACACACCACTGCTCTACTGCTGTCATGGGCACACCTTTTATCTACTGCTGTCATGGGCACACCTCTGATCTACTGCTGTCATGGGCACACCTTTGATCTACTCCTCTCATGGGCACATCTCTGATCTACTGCTGTCATGGGCACACCTCTGATCTACTGCTGTCATGGGCACACCTCTGATCTACTGCTGTCATGGGCACACCTCTGATCTACTGCTGTCATGGGCACACCTCTGATCTACTGCTGTCATGGGCACACCTTTGATCTACTCCTCTCATGGGCACATCTCTAATCTACTGCTGTCATGGGCACACCTCTGATCTACTGCTGTCATGGGCACATCTCTGATCTATTGCTGTCATGGGAACACCTCTGATGTATTGCTGTCATGGACACACCACTGCTCTACTGCTGTCATGGGCACACCTTTTATCTACTGCTGTCATGGGCACACCTCTGATCTACTGCTGTCATGGGCACACCTCTGATCTACTGCTGCCATGGGCACACCTCTGATCTACTCCTCTCATGGGCACACCATTTATCTACTCCTCTCATGGGCACACCTCTGATCTACTGCTGTCATTGACACACCTCTGATCTACTGCTGTCATGGGCACACCTTTGATCTACTCCTCTCATGGGCACACCTCTGATCTACTGCTGTCATGGGCACACCTCTGATCTACTGCTGTCATGGGCACACCTCTGATCTACTGCTGCCATGGGCACACCTCTGATCTACTCCTCTCATGGGCACACCATTTATCTACTCCTCTCATGGGCACACCTCTGATCTACTGCTGTCATTGACACACCTCTGATCTACTGCTGTCGTGGGCACACCTTTGATCTACTCCACTCATGGCCACACCTCTGATCTACTGCTGTCATAGGCACATCTCTGATCTATTGCTGTCATGGGAACACCTCTGATGTATTGCTGTCATGGGCACACCTCTGATCTACTCGTCTCATGGGCACACCTCTGATCTACTCCTCTCATGGGCACACCTCTGATCTACTGCTGTCATAGGCACACCTTTTATCTACTGTTGTCATGGGCACACCACTGCTCTACTGCTGTCATGGGCACACCTTTTATCTACTGTTGTCATGGGCACACCTCTACTCTACTGCTGTCATGGGCACACCTCTGATCTGCTGCTGTCATGGGCACATCTCTGATCTATTGCTGTCATGGGAACACCTCTGATGTATTGCTGTCATGGGCACACCACTGCTCTACTGCTGTCATGGGCACACCTTTTATCTACTGTTGTCATGGGCACACCTCTGATCTACTGCTGTCATGGGCACACCTCTGATCTACTGCTGTCATGGGCACACCTTTGATCTACTCCCTCTCATGGGCACACCTCTACTCTACTGCTGCCATGGGCACACCTCTGATCTGCTGCTGTCATGGGCACATCTCTGATCTATTGTTGTCATGGGAACACCTCTCATGTATTGCTGTCATGGGCACACCACTGATCTACTGCTGTCATGGGCATACCTTTTATCTACTGTTGTCATGGGCACACCTCTGATCTACTGCTGTCATGGGCACACCTCTGATCTACTGCTGTCATGGGCACACCTTTGATCTACTGCTGTCATGGGCACACCTCTGATCTACTGCTGTCATGGACACACCTCTGATCTACTGCTGTCATGGGCACACCTTTGCTCTACTCCTGTCATGGGCACACCTCTGCTCTACTGTTCTCATGGGCACACCTCTGATCTACTGTTTTCATGGGCACATCTCTGCTCTACTGCTCTCATGGGCACACCTGTGATCTACTGTTCTCATGGGCACACTTTTGATCTACTGTTCTCAGGAGCACACCTCTGCTCTGTTGCTGTCATGGGCATACCTCTGATCTACTGCTGTCGTGGGCACACTTCAGAACTACTGTTGTTATGGGCACACCTCTTGTGAGACCTTTTCCCACTCAGCCTGAGGTATCCCAGCAAGCGAGCACGTCTCCTGTGTTATCTCAGTGCTTAACAGAATAGAGAATAGCATAAGAGGGTACAAATAAAAATGGGAACTATAGCTATAGTTTACTTAATAACATAAAGAGCGAGAATATAATATATCCTGTTGGAAAATTACATAATATAACAATTGACCTATGAGACTTATTACCAGGGGGAAGGGTAGATGTTATCAGTAACAAGGACTTGTACTCCCTCTTAATTCACCGACCAGCAGGCTCGAGATTCGCAATGCGTGGTTCACTACACATATGGCTGTCCAGGGCTCTCGCTCACCAGACCTGTCACCAACCTCTCTCCCTCTCTAGCTGTTTCTTTGAGCTTATATGGTCCTTAAAGCAACCCCCTCCTTCCCCATAAAGCGTAAACCACATGTTACACCTGTCGCCAGTTCAACCGAAAGGCGTGTCTGACAGCTATTTGCCAAGACAAGGTGTGTGACAATTTACTGTTAGGTCTGCCTTAGTGACCTTACAAGCACTACATCACACTCTGATCTACTGCTCCATTAGGCACACCTATGATCTGTTGTTCTCATGGGCACACCTCTGATCTACTGCTGTCATGGGCACAACTCTACTCTACTGCTGTCATGGGCACATCTCTGATCTACTGCCGTTATGCGCACACCTTTGATCTTCTGCTATCATAGTCACACCTCTGATCTACTGCTCTCATGGGCACACCTCTGATCTACTATTCTCATATGCACACGTCATCTCTACTGCTCTCATGGGCACACCTCTAATTTACTGTTCTCATGGGCACACCTCAGCTCTACTGTTCTCAAGGGCACACCTCAGCTCTACTGTTCTCATGCACACACCTCTGCTCTACTGTTCTCAAGGGCAGACCTCTGCTCTGTTCTCAAAGGCAAACCTCTGATCTACTGTTCTCAGGGACACACCTCTGATCTACTGTTCTAATGTACACACCTCTGCTCTACTGTTCTCAAGGAAACACCTCTGCTGTACTTTTCTCATCGGTACACCTGCTCTACTGTTCTCATGGGCACACCTCTGATCTATTGTTCTCATGTGCACACCTCTCCTCTACTGTTCTCGAGGGCATACCTCTGGTCTGCTGTTTTTATAGGCATGCCTCTGCTCTACTGTTCTCATGTACACACCTCTGCTCTACTGTTCTCAAGGGCAGACCTCTGCTCTGTTCTCAAAGGCACACCTCTGCTCTACTGTTCTCATGGACACACTTCTGATCTAGTGTTCTCATGTGCACACCTCTGCTCTACTGTTCTCAAGGGCACAAATCAGCTCCGCTGTTTTTATAGGCATACCTCTTCTCTACGGTTCTCATGGGCACACCTCTACTCTACTGCTCTCATGTGCACACCTCTTCTCTACTGCTGTTATGGGCACACCTCTACCGCTGTCGTGGGCACACCTCTGATCTACTGCTCTCATGAGCACACCTTTTCTCTACTGCTCTTATGGGCACACCTCTGCTCTGCTGTTCTCATGGACACACCTCTGATCTACTGCTGTTATGGGCGCACCTCTTCTCTACTGCTGTCGTGGACACACCTCTGTTCTACTGCTCTCATGGGCACACCTCTTCTCTACTGCTGTCATGGGCACACTTCTGCTCTACTGATTTTATGGGCACACCTCTGATCTACTGTTCTCATGGGTACACCTAAGTGCTGTCATGGACATATCTCTGATCTACTGCTGTCATTGGTGCATCTCTGATCTACTGCCGTCATCTGCACACCTCTGATCTTCTGCTATCATAGGCATACCTCTGATATACTGTCCTCATGGGCACACCCCATCTCAACAGTGGTACCGAGCAGAGACTCAGTGAGAACCCCCTCCATATGATAAAAGCTGGTCCAGAGAGCAGTATACCGCCATCCATGGGCTTCGTTTGGGCTTTCCCACAGCCAAGATGATGGTAGACAAGGCAGAGATGTGCCAAAACTGCTAGCACCTTGTCCAGCGCCCCCTATCACACTATCTCTTAGAGTGCCAGTTATTGAAACACTCCGCAGGCAACTAACACTGACGTCCCTTCCCGAGGAAGACCCAGAGAAGACTGCGGTTACCGTAGTGCACCATGGAGTCAACGTCCCAGACAAACTGTTGCCCGTGATAACGACATATCCTCCTCCTCGCTAGAGTGTCTACAGTTAGGAGAGCATGAATGCATATGCATTTTTCTGAGTATACGTGTATAATGCGTCCAGCATGTACATGTATATGATTCAATGTTCATATTATAGACGGCGTTGTCGCTTATGAGACGCACCAGATAAACTGTGTAGAACAGTACTTGAGCAGCATACGATGCAACATTGCAAAACCCTTACTCTTTCGGGAGCCAAAGACGTGTCATCGCAACATAAAGACCCGTGCCAGGACCTCTGTCTTGGTGAACATTATAAATACATACTTGGTGTTTTAGTGTGACTTGTAAATGGTCCAAGTCAGACCGATACGCCGTCATAAGCTTCTCTTTCCTATGTGCAGGTTATTTGTGTACGAGTCCCTTGTAGTTTACAGAACGTAATTCTGGCGCCCCTCACTGAATTATCCTTACCTTCAAACTTACAATCAACGAAGAGGAATTTTGGCACCCCATACTGATATACTCACAATCAACTGTGACATATTTGTGGTCGCTTGCACCAGTCATCCCCACAATGTCAAGAAAGTTGACAAGGTTCTCTATGTATGGCAGACTTAAATCAAGCAAGCAATGTTTTCTCGGTGGTGAGAGACATCTGAAATCGTATGTCATGGAGTATGAGCAATAGGAGTCCGGACTTAATACTAGACATTATATATATATATATATATATATATATATATATATATATATATATATATATATATATATATATATATATATATATAGGTTTATAAACTAAAAGAGGAGCAAGATAGGGAAAGATATAAACAACTATTGGAGGATAGATGGGCTAATGAGAGCATAGGCAATGGGGTCGAAGAGGTATGGGGTAGGTTTAAAAATGTAGTGTTAGAGTGTTCAGCAGAAGTTTGTGGTTACAAGAAAGTGGGTGCGGGAGGGAAGAGGAGCGATTGGTGGAATGATGATGTAAAGAGAGTAGTAAGGGAGAAAAAGTTAGCATATGAGAAGTTTTTACAAAGTAGAAGTGATGCAAGGAGGGAAGAGTATATGGAGAAAAAGAGAGGTGTTAAGAGAGTGGTGAAGCAATGTAAAAAGAGAGCAAATGAGAGAGTGGGTGAGATGTTATCAACAAATTTTGTTGAAAATAAGAAAAAGTTTTGGAGTGAGATTAACAAGTTAAGGAAGCCTAGAGAACAAATGGATTTGTCAGTTAAAAATAGGAGAGGAGAGTTATTAAATGGAGAGTTAGAGGTATTGGGAAGATGGAGGGAATATTTTGAGGAATTGTTAAATGTTGATGAAGATAGGGAAGCTGTGATTTCGTGTATAGGGCAAGGAGGAATAACATCTTGTAGGAGTGAGGAAGAGCCAGTTGTGAGTGTGGGGGAAGTTCGTGAGGCAGTAGGTAAAATGAAAGGGGGTAAGGCAGCCGGGATTGATGGGATAAAGATAGAAATGTTAAAAGCAGGTGGGGATATAGTTTTGGAGTGGTTGGTGCAATTATTTAATAAATGTATGGAAGAGGGTAAGGTACCTAGGGACTGGCAGAAAGCATGCATAGTTCCTTTGTATAAAGGCAAAGGGGACAAAAGAGAGTGCAAAAATTATAGGGGGATAAGTCTGTTGAGTATACCTGGTAAAGTGTATGGTAGAGTTATTATTGAAAGAATTAAAAGTAAAACTGAGAATAGGATAGCAGATGAACAAGGAGGCTTTAGGAAAGGTAGGGGGTGTGTGGACCAGGTGTTTACAGTGAAACATATAAGTGAACAGTATTTAGATAAGGCTAAAGAGGTCTTTGTGGCATTTATGGATTTGGAAAAGGCGTATGACAGGGTGGATAGGGGGGCAATGTGGCAGATGTTGCAGGTGTATGGTGTAGGAGGTAGGTTACTGAAAGCAGTGAAGAGTTTTTACGAGGATGGTGAGGCTCAAGTTAGAGTACATAGGAAAGAGGGAAATTATTTCCCAGTAAAAGTAGGCCTTAGACAGGGAAGTGTGATGTCACCTTGGTTGTTTAATATATTTATAGATGGGGTTGTAAGAGAAGTAAATGCGAGGGTCTTGACAAGAGGCGTGGAGTTAAAAGGTAAGGAATCACACAAAGTGGGAGTTGTCACAGTTGCTCTTTGCTGATGACACTGTGCTCTTGGGAGATTCTGAAGAGAAGTTGCAGAGATTGGTGGATGAATTTGGTAGGGTGTGCAAAAGAAGAAAATTAAAAGTGAATACAGGAAAGAGTAAGGTTATGAGGATAACAAAAATATTAGGTGATGAAAGATTGGATATCAGATTGGAGGGAGAGAGTATGGAGGAGGTGAATGTATTCAGATATTTGGGAATGGACGTGTCAGCGGATGGGTCTATGAAGGATGAGGTGAACCATAGAATTGATGAGGGGAAAAGGGTGAGTGGTGCACTTAGGAGTCTGTGGAGACAAAGAACTTTGTCCTTGGAGGCAAAGAGGGGAATGTATGAGAGTATAGTTTTACCAACACTCTTATATGGGTGTGAAGCATGGGTGACGAATGTTGCAGCGAGGAGAAGGCTGGAGGCAGTGGAGATGTCATGTCTGAGGGCAATGTGTGGTGTGAATATAATGCAGAGAATTCGTAGTTTGGAAGTTAGGAGGAGGTGCGGGATTACCAAAACTGTTGTCCAGAGGGCTGAGGAAGGGTTGTTGAGGTGGTTCGGACATGTAGAGCGAATGGAGCGAAACAGAATGACTTCATAGTGTATCAGTCTGTAGTGGAAGGAAGGCGGGGTAGGGGTCGGCCTAGCAAAGTAACATTTATGAAGGGGTTCAGGGAAACCGGCAGGCCGGACTTGAGTCCTGGAGATGGGAAGTACAGTGCCTGCACTCTGAAGGAGGGGTGTTAATGTTGCAGTTTAAAAGCTGTAGTGTAAAGCACCCTTCTGGCAAGACAGTGATGGAGTGAATGATGGTGAAAGTTTTTCTTTTTCGGGCCACCCTGCCTTGGTGGGAATCGGCCATTGGGGGGAAATAAATGGGATTAAATCTGGAGTATCTGAGAGAGTTAGAGCAAAGGAAAGGGTAGCAGTAATGTTAAATGATCAGTTATGGAAGGAGAAAAGAGAATATGAATGTGTAAATTCAAGAATTATGTGGATTAAAGTAAAGGTTGGATGCGAGAAGTGGGTCATAATAAGCGTGTATGCACCTGGAGAAGAGAGGAATGCAGAGGAGAGAGAGAGATTTTGGGAGATGTTAAGTGAATGTATAGGAGCCTTTGAACCAAGTGAGAGAGTAATTGTGGTAGGGGACCTGAATGCTAAAGTAGGAGAAACTTTTAGAGAGGGTGTGGTAGGTAAGTTTGGGGTGCCAGGTGTAAATGATAATGGGAGCCCTTTGATTGAACTTTGTATAGAAAGGGGTTTAGTTATAGGTAATACATATTTTAAGAAATAGAGGATAAATAAGTATACACGATATGATGTAGGGCGAAATGACAGTAGTTTGTTGGATTATGTATTGGTAGATGAAAGATTGGATATCAGATTGGAGGGAGAGAGTATGGAGGAGGTGAATGTATTCAGATATTTGGGAGTGGACGTGTCAGCGGATGGGTCTATGAAAGATGAGGTGAATCATAGAATTGATGAGGGAAAAAGAGTGAGTGGTGCACTTAGGAGTCTGTGGAGACAAAGAACTTTGTCCTTGGAGGCAAACAGGGGAATGTATGAGAGTATAGTTTTACCAACGCTCTTATATGGGTGTGAAGCGTGGGTGATGAATGTTGCAGCGAGGAAAAGGCTGGAGGCAGTGGAGATGTCATGTCTGAGGGCAATGTGTGGTGTGAATATAATGCAGAGAATTCGTAGTTTGGAAGTTAGGAGGAGGTGCGGGATTACCAAAACTGTTGTCCAGAGGGCTGAGGAAGGGTTGTTGAGGTGGTTCGGACATGTAGAGAGAATGGAGCGAAACAGAATGACTTCAAGAGTGTATCAGTCTGTAGTGGAAGGAAGGCGGGGTAGGGGTCGGGCTAGGAAGGGTTGGAGGGAGGGGGTAAAGGAGGTTTTGTGTGCGAGGGGCTTGGACTTCCAGCAGGCATGCGTGAGCGTGTTTGATAGGAGTGAATGGAGACAAATGGTTTTTAATACTTGACGTGCTGTTGGAGTGTGAGCAAAGTAACATTTATGAAGGGATTCAGGGAAACCGGCAGGCCGGACTTGAGTCCTGGAGATGGGAAGTACAGTGCCTGCACTCTGAAGGAGGGGTGTTAATGTTGCAGTTTAAAAACTGTAGTGTAAAGCACCCTTCTGGCAAGACAGTGATGGAGCGAATGATGGTGAAAGTTTTTCTTTTTCGGGCCACCCTGCCTTGGTGGGAATCGGCCAGTGTGATAATAAAATAAAATAATATATATATATATATATATATATATATATATATATATATATATATATATATATATATTGGCAGTTTGGAGGGATATGTTGTGTATCTTTATACGTATATGCTTCTAAGCTGTTGTATTCTGAGCACCTCTGCAAAAGCAGTGATAATGTGTGAGTGTGGTGAAAGTGTTGAATGATGATGAAAGTATTTTCTTTTTGGGGATTTTCTTTCTTTTTTGGGTCACCCTGCCTCGGTGGGAGACGACCGACTTGTTGAAAAAAAAAAAAAAAATTAAGTAAGTTTAGATTTTTGAAAAGTGGGGAAATGTGTGTCTGGCACTAGACCGGGTGATCATTCATACAGTTGCTTTTTGTTGTGTTATTATTGGCTAGCGTGCGTGAGCGTGTTAGATAGGAGTGAATGGAGACGAATGGTACTTGGGACCTGACGATCTGTTGGAGTGTGAGCAGGGTAATATTTAGTGAAGGGATTTCAGGGAAACCGGTTATTTTCATATAGTCGGACTTGAGTCCTGGAAATGGGAAGTACAATGCCTGCACTTTAAAGGAGAGGTTTGGGATATTGGCAGTTTGGAGGGATATGTTGTGTATCTTTATATGTGTATGCTTCTAAACTGTTGTATTCTGAGCACCTCTGCAAAAACAGTGATAATGTGCGAGTGTGGTGAAAGTGTTGAATGATGAAAGTATTTTCTTTTTGGGGATTTTCTTTCTTTTTTGGGTCACCCTGCCTCGGTGGGAGACGGCCGACTTGTTGAAAAAAAAAATAAATAAATATATATATATATATATATAAATATATATATAAATATATATATAAATATATATATATATATATATAAATATATATATAAATATATATATATATATATATATATATATATATATATATAATTACCAAGGCTTCACTGCAGCATTGATATATTATTTGAAAGTCACTGATAAGTCAGCCTTTTCATTCCATGCGATATAATGCCTCTAGTCTCTTCTGAAGAATTTTATCAAAAGAAATTGTAAGCGTCAGCGACTTTTGTTTATTCTAAGTTTCTTGCTTCATAAGTTCACTCTGCTTTCACTCATAATATCACATTGGTAACATTCACTCCACCTCCACTCCAGGTTACATGCAGGTAACATTCACTCCACATCTATTCCAGGCTACACACTGACAATGTTCACTCCACCTCCACTCCAGGTTACACACTGGTAACATTCACTCCACCTCCACTCCAGGTTACACACTGGCAACATTCACTCCACCTCCACTCCAGGTTACACACTGGCAACATTCACTCCACCTCCACTCCAGGTTACACACTGGTAACATTCACTCCACCTCCACTCCAGGTTACACACTGGTAACATTCACTCCACCTCCACTCCAGGTTACACACTGGTAACATTCACTCCACCTCCACTCCAGGTTACGCACTGGTAACATGCACTCCACCTCCACTCCAGGTTACACACTGGAACATTCACTCCACCTCCACTCCAGGTTCCACACTGGAACATTCAGTCCACCTCCACTCCAGGTTCCACACTGGAACATTCACTCCACCTCCACTCCAGGTTACGCACTGGTAATATTCACTCCACCTCCACTCCAGGTTACACACTGGTATCATTCACTCCACCTCCACTCCAGGTTACACACTGGCAACATTCACTCCACCTCCATTGCAGGTTACACACTGGTAATATTCACTCCACCTCCACTCCAGGTTACACACTGGCAACATTCACTCCACCTCCACTCCAGGTTACACACTGGCAACATTCACTCCACCTCCACTCCAGGTTACACACTGGCAACATTCACTCCACCTCCACTCCAGGTTACACACTGGCAACGTTTAAATGAGTCCATGTACATGTTTTGCCCCAGTCATTCAACACATTATGTATCTCGTTTCACTGTATCATTATAAATCTCCAGCGAGGAACGTTTAATTAAATGAATGACTGATTTGTTGTTGTTGTTTTTTTACATTTTTCTTCTTCCTATAAATTTTCTTTTCTTATTCCGCTCATAACTCGAAAACGCCTCTTCCGAACGGCTTCAATTTTTTTTTAAGGTTAATTATGGACAGATTCTTGGAACTATTAGTATTTTCACACGCCCTGTGACCAAACTTGTCGAACCCATTCCCAGCATCTTTTAATGGCTTGGATAACTTTGAAAACCCTCAGCGCTATAATTTCGAAGGTTCGGAAAAGATGAATCCTGATTCGAAGATGGTGGAGAGTAGAATTCAGATGAGTAAGTCCATATTTACCCTGTTGATCAGCAGTCGTCACAAAGAAGGTCCCAGTTCCACATCCATAGTCCCACATCCCCCACTCCAATAACCCCGAGTCCCACATCCCCCAGTCCCACATCCCCCAGTCCCACATCCCCCACTCCCACATTCCCCACTCCCACATCCCCCAGTCCCACATCCCCCAGTCCCACATCCCCCACTCCCACATTCCCCACTCCCACATCCCCCACATCTCCCACACCTACATCCCAACCCCTACATCCCCCACACTTACATCCCCCACTCCTACATCCCCCATACCTACATCCCCCACTCCTACATCCCCCACACCTACATCCCATACTCCTACATCCCCCACTTCTACATTCCCCACTCCTACATCCCCCACTCCTACATCCTCCACTCCTACATCTCCCACTCCTATATCCCCCACTCCTACATTCCCCACACCTACATCCCATACTCCTACATCCCCCACTCCTACATCCTCCACTCCTACATCCTCCACTCCTACATCCTCCGCTCCTACATCCCCAACTCCTACATCCTCCACACCCTCCCCAACTCCTACATCCCCCACACCTACATCCCATACTCCTACATCCCCCACTCCTACATCCCCCACACGAACTTCCCATACACCTACATCCCCCACTCCTACATCCCCCACTCCTACATCCCCCACTCCTACATCCACCACTCCTACATCTTCCACTCCTACATCCTCTACCCCTACATCCTCCACTCCTACATCCCCCACTCCTACATCCTCCACTCCTACATCCTCCACTCCTACATCCTCCACTCCTACATCCCCCACTCCTACATCCCCCACTCCTACTTCCCCAACTCCTACATCCACAACGCCTCCATCCTCCACCCACTCCTACATCCCCCACTCCTACATCCCTCACTCCTACATCCACCACTCCTACATCCTCCACTCCTACATCCTTTACCCCTACATCCTCCACTCCTACATCCTCCACTCCTACATACCCACTCCTACATCCCCAAGTCCTACATCCTCCACACCCTCCCCCACTCCTACATCCCCCACACCAACATCCCATACTCCTACATCCCCCACTCCTACATCCTCCACCCCTACATCCTCCACTCTTACATCCCCCACTCCTACATCCCCCACACCTACATCCCCAACTCCTACATCCTCCACACCCTCCCCCACTCCTACATCCCCCACACCAATATCCCATACTCCTACATCCCCCGCACCAACATCCCATACTCCTACATCCCCCACACCAACATCCCATACTCCTACATCCCCCACTCCTACATCCTCCACTCCTACATCTCCCACTCCTACATCCCCCACTCCTACACCCCACTCCTATAATCCTCCACTCCTACATCTCCCACTCCTACATCTCCCACTCCTACATCCCCCACTCCTACATCCCCCACTCCTACATACCCCACTCCTACATACCCCACTCCTACATCCCCAACTCCTACATCCTCCACACCCTCCCCCACTCCTACATCCCCAACACCAACATCCCATACTCCTACATCCCCCACTCCTACATCCCCCACTCCTACATCCTCCACTCCTACATCCTCCACTCCTACATCCTCCACTCCTATATCCCCACTCCTACATCCCCAACTCCTACATCCTCCACATCCTCCCCCACTCCTACATCCCCCACACCAACATCCTATACTCCTACATCCCCCACACCAACATCCCATACTACTACATCCCCCACTCCTACATCCCCCACTCCTACAACCTTCACTCCTACATCCTCCACCCCTACATTCTCCACTCCTACATCCTCCACTCCTACATCCCCAACTCCTACATCCCCAACTCCTACATCCTCCACACCCTCCCCTACTCCTACATCCCCCACATCAACATCCCATACTCCTACATCCCCCACACCAACATCCCATACTCCTACATCCCCCACACCAACATCCCATACTCCTACATTCCCCACTCCTACATCCCCCACTCCTACATCCTCCACTCCTACATCCTCCACTCCTACATCCTCCACCCCTACATCCTCCACTCCTACATCCTCCACTCCTACATCCCCAACTCCTACATCCTCCACACCCTCCCCCACTCCTACATCCCATACTCCTACATCCCCCACTCCTACATCCCCCACTCCTACATCCCCCACTCCTACATCCTCCACTCCTACATCCTCCACTCCTACATCCTCCACTCCTACATCCTCCACCCTTTACATCCTCCACCCTTTACATCCTCCACCCTTTACATCCTCCACTCCTACATCCTCCACTCCTACATCCTCCACTCCTACATCCTCCACCCTTTACATCCTCCACCCTTTACATCCTCCACCCTTTACATCCTCCACTCCTACATCCTCCACTCCTACATCCTCCACTCCTACATTCTCCACTCCTACATTCTCCACTCCTACATTCTCCACTCCTACATTCTCCACTCCTACATCCTCCACTCCTACATCCTCCACCCTTTACATCCTCCACTCCTACATCCTCCACTCCTACATCCTCCACTCCTACATCCTCCACTCCTACATCCTCCACTCCTACATCCTCCACTCCTACATTCTCCACTCCTACATTCTCCACTCCTAAAGGTTACAGTTGTGTCTGCATTGGGGTCCAGATTTTTGGGTTATCTCGGTTTTTTAAACTGTCATGAGAGTTCTTGTTATTCTAGAAGGTTCAAGTTCCACTGAAATATTTACCATTAACTTTCAGTCAGTTAAAAATCATGGAACAAAACAACTGTCTCTTATTTTTAAGAAAGATATCATAAAATTTGAATTTCTTTTCTAATAGTTAGAAGTTATTTTCTTCATTCATTCTATTATTATGGCAATGAAGGAGTACAACAATAAATGCTTAAATAATTATAAAATTAGTTCTGAAGTGTTAATGTTAGGTAATCAGTTTAGATCCAAGGGAAAAGTACAGTAACTCCAGTTCCGGAATCATGCTGTTGTAACCCAGCACCAGCTGCCACTTTTGCTTTGTAATATAGGAATGTTTTGGGGCAGTGATAGGACCTGTTCTCTTACCCACTATTTTAGTCGTCCTCTATAATACAGAAGCTCGAATCTGAATTTTCCAAACGATGGAGAGACCTATGTAATTTATGCAAAAGCTCAGTATTACTGCTGTTGATACGTGTTTGTTTGGAGGTGGGAATTTTTTTCGCGTGTTTGTGTGAAGGTAAGGCCTTTTATTTTCTATTTATTCTGCTGTTGCTCTTTGTTCTGGTGTTGAACCAGCATTGTCTGTGATGTTAATATTATTAGTGATTTTAGTGCTACCATTGCGTCTGCTAATATATTATTACTGTTGTTATACTTGTAATGAGATTGATTTTGACTTTACACATAACTTATATTGATAAAAGTGCTGACACAATTACCTGTATATCGGAAAAATACAATATTCTCTGTGAAATTTGAACTTTTTCAAGACTTAGATAACATAGATATCTATAATGAATACTGATATACCTATTTATATCTCAGGGGCTCTGGTGGCCTGGTGGTTAACGCTCTCGCTTCACACGGCGAGGGCCTGGGTTCGATTCCCAGCCAGAGTAGAAACATTGGACGTGTTTCTTTCCACCTGTTGTCTATGTTCCCCATCAGTAAAATGGGTACCTGGGTGTTAGTCGACTGGTGTGGGTCGCATCCTGGGACACTGACCTAAGGAGGCCTGGTCACAGACCGGGCCGCGGGGGCGTTGACCCCCGGAACTCTCTCCAGATAAACTCCAGATAAACATTCGAATTAATAATGGTTAAAAAGCATTGAGAGTTAGTAAATTTTCATAACAGTCGAAATCTGAGAGCGGCTGGACGTACTGACACAAGCTCCCCTTTCCCATACAAGTTAGACGACTCTTGTGAAACGCATCCTGCGAAAGAACTGAAAAGAAATGAACCCAAAGAAAAAAGATCCACACCGTTTTGATGCCTTGAGTTAGATTGAGTTATAGATCCCCCATCTTCTGGTAAATAACATGATGAAATCCTCGTTTTCACACAGAATGTAAGGTTCTCATGTTTCATAAATAATCTGCCAGCTCATCCCCGTCCCTCTTTGTAAGAGATAAAAGATTTCTGGCCAGCATTGCGTTTCATCTCTTTCTCTCTCTCTGCTCCGCGAATATCTGTGTACACGCACACAGTATCTTCCTGCCCCTCGAGTGAGAGGATATTCACTCATTCACTTTAGCCAGCACGGTACTTCATATTACAGAATATTTGAATGATGTCAATTTACTTGGCAAAGCCTCGTCCCTCAAGCGTGATCTCATCCAAGAATAACTCATTACCAGAATAATAATGAAGAGTAGCCTTAAGACACACCTGGGGTTTATGCACATAATAAGCCAAGCCACACTCAATGACGCCACACCACACTCGCCATACCACACCCAACACCACTACACCACGCCTGCCACTCCGCACTATATTTTCACTCCACGCCATACTCGCCAACTCATATTATCCTCACCACACAACACATAGCACACTTACCACACCACAAAAAAAATAAAACAGCCTGCACGATACACTACCCCACAACATTCGTACGCTACATGCACATCACATTCACATAAAACAACACTATCAAAATACACTTAAACCTTACTCATCACACCACACCATACTAGCCACGCCACACCACACTCTTAACTCTGTACCATATTCACCCCCACACCCACCACCCCACACTACAGCAACCACTCATACCACACTCATCACCCCACTTCACAAATCACTCACTACACTAACCGTAGTAGTCGTTTTGATAAGGACCTGCCTCGCATGGGCCAGTAGGCCTTCTGCAGTGTTCCTCCATTCTTATGTTCTTATGTTAACCACCCCACACCACATTCACCACCCAAGGCCATGTTTATCACCCCTCGCGAGACACTACTCTCACCACTATACAAAACACGCATCGCACTTCACAATTTGTTTATTCTTAATAGAGTACAAGAGGCCTGCATATAATTTCATATCATATTTATTCAAATATTTTATGAAATCGTTTCCCACCGAGGCATGGTGGCCTCAAAAAGAAGAAACATTTCACCATCACTCACTACATCACTGTCTTGCAAGAGGCGAGGCTATACTACAGTTCAAAACTGCAGATATCCCCCACTCCTTCAGAGTACAGGCACTGTATTTCCCATCTCCAGGATTCAAGTCCGGCTAACCCCTTTCCTCAAAATACGTCAGGTTTTAAATGTCACTTGCTTCCATTCACTCCTATTTAACAAGCTCACACACACTTGCTGGATGTTTAAGCCCCTCGTACACAAAACTTCCTTTACCCCTTCCATCCAACATCTGCTAGGACACCACCTGCCCTGCCTTCCCTGCACCACAGATTTATACGCCCTCCAAGTCATCCTATTTTGTTCCTTCCTCTCTAAATGTCTAACCCATATCAACAAGCCCTCTTCAGCCCTCTGGATAATACTTTTAGTAACCCTGTACCTCCTAATCTCTAAGCTACGTATTCTTAGCATAATATTCACAACACACAGTGCCTTAAGAATCGACATCACTTCCAGCAGCCTCCTTTTTGCTGCAACATTCACAACCCAAGCTCCACACCCATAAAAGAGCGTTGGCACCATAAATACTCTCATACATTCTGTGGATACAGTTCTTTGTCTCTACAGGCGCCTAAATGCATAACTTACCTTTTGCCCCTGATCACTTTATCGCGTCTTTAATAGACCCATCTGCTGACAAGTCCACTCCCAGATATCCGAATGTTTTCCTTCACTTCCTCCATAACAATTCAAATGTTAAAAATTTATATTACCTTCTATTGGTTAGTGGAATTTTTTACTAAGTCCCTTTCGAATTTTAGAGGAAAAATATAAAAATCGTATCTTTAAAGATTGAGTAATTAAGTAGTGTAATCAAGAATGTTATGTTCAGAAACAAGAAACTGGGTAGTTCCGCGTTTAGTTCCGTACTGATGAACCGCCAACCTGCAACTGGCCTTCTCTAAGACTCCATAAAAATATGTTCTTCCACTAAAAGAACACAGTATTAAGTAAACGAAATTTTGCCATTTTTTGAAGTTAGCAATCAGTGTTTTGCTGGGTAAACCTTTTTATAAAGTTGTTGGAGACTAACTTTGCAAAATCATGAGCAATATTGACCTGTCTAATTACGTATGTTCATAATTTTCTAAATTATCGACGTAATAGACGCATTTATTGCGTGTATTCATTTTTATTCAGCCTCTGCAGTTGGCTAAGTAACCTGTTAAAACAATAATCGCAGATATGTGTATTGCAAGAAGCTCTTTTGATCCTCACTCATGGTTATACAGTGATACTTATTGAAGATTAAACATTTATACTTATTCAAGTTTATGCAGTGATATTTATTCCTGTTTATATGTGATATTTATTCTTGTTTACGCAATGATACTCATGTTTATACAATGGTCATTATTCATGTTTATATAGTGACACTTGTTTATGTTCATTCATTGATACTTGTTCATGTTTATACAGTAATGCTGATTGGATTGTGAAACATGTATTGATGACAGAACTGGTAAATCGTCACAGGGATAAATTAGCTTGCTTCATGTTAGATTGGATTAGGTTGAGTGACTCTTACCTGTTGTGTTTTTGTTTAAACTCGAGTCAGTTATTTTACTCACAGTTGAGAACGAAGTGATTGGCCAACCTCATTTTCTAGAACTATTCATCCAAAATGCCACAAAAATCCATCAACTTTCTTTTGGAGTTCAACATATAAAACAGCATCATCATTGTTTCCGAAGTCTGGTAGTTCGGATGGAAGAGCGATGGACCTGTTAATTTCAGGACCATGCTTCAAGCTTCCCGTCCATCTTTCTGTTTATTCATTTACCGTCGCTTATTACGACTTAACTTAAATTCATATGTTCCATGAATCATTAAAAATCAACAATTAAGAGAAAACATATATAGGGGTGTTAGGGAAAGAAAACAGCTCTAAGGAGAAATCTCTGAATTTTTGTCAGAATAAAGATTATTCTCTTCTCTGAGTGCAAGTGTTCCCAATTATCACACACGCCTGTTGGATGTCCAGACCCCTCGGCATGCAAAGAGTCATTTGCCTCCCCTTCCAACCTTTTCTACCCCTTACCCCGCCTTCCCTTCATTACAGATTTATACACCAAGTCATTCTATTTTGCTCAGTTCTTATTTCCAGACCCCATCAATAATCACTCCTCGACCCTCCGGATAATACTTTTATTAACCCCGTAATTCCTCATCTCCAAATTTTGAATTTTCTACATTTTATACACACTACACATAGACCTCAGGCACATCTCCATTTCCTTCTCCCTGCAACATTTAAAACACAGGCTTATTACCAATATAAGAGTGCCTGTATCACCAAATTCTGATACATTCCCCTTTTTGTCTCCATGTTTAACGTTCTTAGTATCCACAGATGCTTCAATACACCACCCACGTTTTTTTTCCTCATCAACTCTACGGTCCACCTTAATATTTATAAACCTGTCCACTGACAAGTCCATTCCTAGATATCTGAACACATTTACTCCATATTCTCTCCATCTAATCTGTTATCCAAATTTTTCAATAATCTAAAAATTTGTTACTCTCATCGTCTTGCACTTTGCAATGTTCACTTTAATATAATTTTTAAAATACCTTCCCAAATTCGTCCACCAACTTTTGTAACTTCTCTTCAGAATTTCCCAAAAGCAGTGTTATCAGCAAAAATCAACTGTGACATCTCCCACTTTGTATAGGAATCCCTATCTTTTAATCCCACACCACTCTCCAATACCCTAGTACTCACTTCCTTTACAATCACATTAATAAATATCTTAAACAACCATGGTGGCATCATACATCCGTGTCTAAGGCTTACTTTTACTGGAAAATAATTTCCCTCGCCAACGTACCCTAACTTCAGCCTCACGATCCTCATGAAAACTCTTGATTATTTTAAATAACCTACTACCAAATAAATCTACTACCAAATACTATCAAATAAACTACTAACAAATAAACAACTATCAGACTTCTCCCCTAGTCACCCTATTTGTAAATTCAACAACTTCCTTACCTTTATCTAAATACTGTTCTCATATATGCCTCAATGTAAACACTTGGTCGACACATCTCGAACCCTTCCTAAAGCTTCAGTGTCCATCTGCGATCCTGCTCTCCATCTCACTCTTAATTCTTTCAATAATAACTATACCATACACTTTACTTGGTATCCTCTACACGTTAATTTCCCAGGTATTCTTAGTCTCTTTTTAAACACCTTCTCCTTTTTACAAAGAAACAATTCATTTTCACTCTGTCAGTCCCTAAGTACATTCCCTAATTTCATATATTTACTGAATAAATGCACCAACCATTCCTACACCATATCCTCACCTGCTTTAAACATTTCTATCTTGATCCCATCAATCCTATCTGCATTATCCCTTTTCATTACACCAAATGTCTCACGCACCTTGCCCACACTCACATCTGGCTCGTCCTTACTCCTAAAAGATGTTATACCTTTCAGCCCAATGCATGAAATCACTGCCTCCCTATCTTCATCAATATTTAACAGCTCAAACCATACCACGGGCGGGGATAGAACCCGCAATCAGAGTCTCAAATCGCGGGTTCCATCCCTCCCGTGGTATGGTTTGTTTGCAATCGTGTCATTACGATTTTATGAGTCATGTTTAACAACTCCTCAGAATATTGAATCCTTCTCGATATCTCTAATTCCCCATCTAATAATTCTCCTCTTTTATTTTTAACTATTAAATTCATTCAATCCCTACGATTTCTCAACTTATTTATCTCACTCCAAAACTTTTTCCTTTCAGCAAAATTTGTTGGCAAAACCTCACTCAATTCTCACTTACTCTTGCGCAAAATTAACATCAATTTGGAAAAAGGGGGGAGGGGGTAACTCTCAGCCCTCTGAGGGGCCTAGCCCTCTCGGAAGGGGTTAGTGAATTCTTCCACTTCCTGGTTCTCAAGACAGGTAGCAAACACATGCGTCAGAGCAGGGCCTCTCATGTTGATATCAGGGCGTTCTTTGCTCTTTACCACACTTGCTGGTCAACTACGCATACGAGGTTAAACCCAGAGTAACTGCTATTTCCCCTACCTGATATCAGCATGAGAGGACATGCTCTGACGCCTGTGTTTGCTAGCTGTCCTGAGAACCAGGAAGTGGAAGAGTTCACTATCCCTTTCTGAGAAGGCTAGGCCCATCAGAGGGCTGAGGGTTATCCCCCCCCCCTTTCCAAATTGGCGTTAATTCTCCACATTTCTTGATATCTGGTTCAAAGGACCGAAATTGTGGGGAAAACGTGTTAGCTAACTTCACTTTCTGACATAATAATAATAATCATAATAACAATAACTCTCCTTTTGCACTCCCTCACTACTCTCTTAACCTCTGCTAATCTTCATATAATTAATTCTCCTTATATCAATTCTACTATTTTTTACATAGGGTTTAACAATGTTAAGGTGAGGGTTCCTTTCTTTATTTACAAGTTAAGAGCTGTTACCTACATCAGTTCATTTGAAAGACTTTTTATTGTTATGAGACATGCATGTAAGGAACAGGATGAAGTTGGAGCCATCTGTGGGCCAGTTGTTTCAATTTATCAACTGACTTTATTTCACTGATATCATGAAGCAATATGAACATGTTCCAGACTCGAGTCATCCTGGGAATAAATGATCTCAGATGAAGTGATGTTATGGAGAAGAGTACAGAGTGAAGTTGTTGCTTGCTGCCCACCTTGTTGTGTAGAAGCTCACTTCTCGCTGTCCTTGGAGTGCAGGAAAGTGTGGTACTTGACAATATTTGGCTGCCTACATCCCTCCAGGGTTGAAGGCTCTGCTGAAATGATAGATCTATCCAGGATGGATCCAGGTGATAGATGAGGTGTCTTGCTCTGTTCTCTACTCTGTCAAGCAGTCACTGATGATATGGGGGCATGCAATTCAAAAAAGTGGAGCATACTCAAGGTGTGAGCGTACTTGTGCCTCATACAGAATCTTGCAACCCTTACTGTCGAGCAAATGTGAAATACATCACTGTGCTGTAAGCTTTTTGGCCGCCTTGTTTGCAAGATTTACAGCGTGGGTCTTCATGGTCATTTTGGAGTCAAATTTCACCCCGAGTACCAACACTCTCCCATTAATGCTTACTACTGCTATGGCATCACCATCTTGGTGCATAGAGACCATCATCATTTGTGTTTTCTCAGGGACAAATGTTACCTGCCATTGGTTTCTTCAGGTTGATATAGCTCTTAGCCGGTGATTGATGTAACTTAGAGCAGGTGGCATTTCCTCTCTTGAATAAGTAAATGTCAGAGTAAACATCTCATGTGCTAGCGTTTACTCTCTTTTCTTCGACATTCCGGCAATTGCTCCTCATACCGCCTACACCCACCCTCCAATAGCCACGAACTACTGTTGCACCTCTTTGACTTCCCTTTACCTATTCTCTCACTAACCCATCTATCTCGCAACACTTCCTTTTATCTTTCTCTGACTTTCTCCTTCTTTCATTTATAAACTTTCACTTCTGTCTTACTGATTACTTTCTTCTTGTACCCCATCTTCCGCCTTCTCTCATTATAGCTAAAACTTATATATCTGTTACCCCTGCTAAAAACAACAAACACTTCCACAAGTCTATGCATCAACCTTTTATCTACTGATACATAGTCTAGCAAATTGCTGTCATTACACCCTCCATTTCTTGTGTACCTTCGTATTCTCTTTTTCTTAAAATATATATTATTTATTATCAAAATTGTTTTTTAATAAAATTCAATTAAAGGCTCCCTGTTCTCATTTACCCCTTGCATCCCAAATGTACCTACTTCTCCCACTACTTTCGTCCACAACAATAACTTTCGTTGTTCAAAACTCCCTATATACTTGCGTAACATCTCCCAAGATCTATCTTTTCTATAATCCTCTCTCTCCCAGGTGCATAAACTCTTTTATTAACCTACTTTTTTCCATCCTACTCATTTATATCTCCTCTTTTCCTTCCATAACTCATTATCCAGCATTACCGATAATCCTTCCTTAGCTATCCAGGAATTATTAATAATTATAAGGTAATCATGAGCCTGGGGAAATGATAAAAAATCACTCAGTTTCAATATATCATGGAATTACTTTAATAACTATAATCAAGTCAAGGTCCTAATTTCCGTTCAGCCGATATTGTAGGGCTGAGAGATTACCTGGGGGAGGGGGGGAGGGGGGTGGAGGGGGGATCAATTGGTGTGACAAGACAAGTCATTATCCTGTGAGACAGGAAGGTGGAGATAGTTGCCAGTATAGCATTTTTCAAAGCGTAGTTCAGGCTACCCAAAAACATATGCTCTATATAGGAAAATTAGATCAAACAAAAATGACCATAAATGTATAAATACCATGAACCAGTGGTATTTAATCAATAATAACACTGCGATTAGCCGGGGGATCGAACCTGTGTTGTTTTAGACCATCTCATAGTGAGCGAAAATCCACAACGCTCTAACACATAGCTCTAACCCACTACTTGAAAGGATTGAATGGTCCACTGGGTTCGAGCGTCGTGAATTATCGCTCACGATAAGGCGGACTAAAACAACACGGGCTCGATCCACCGGCTAGTCGCAGTGTTGTACTGAATATATTTTAGATAAGCTTACAACAATTAGATAATAAACAAATACAGCGATATATTTTTTTTCATTAGGTTCAGAATGATTTTTGCGAAATTACCGCATACACAAATTTTCGCTCTGCCAAATTCTGCCTTATTCGGCCAGACAAGCATTGCTATTTAAAGCAAAATCGCAAGTTTTACCTGTTCGGCACGACATGCATATATATATATATATATATATATATGTCGTGCCGAATATGTAAAACTGATCAATTAGCAAGAACTCATTTAAAATTAAGTAGTTTTTAAAATTTTCTCTTATACGTTTAAAGATATATTTTTTTCATTAATATTAATGTAAAAATTTATAATTTTGTCCCAAAAGAATCTTACAAAAATTACCTAACCTTATTATAACAAGAGCAATTTATTTTAGCCTAATCCAACTAAATATATTTTAGATACGTTTACAATAACTTAATACTAAACAAACACAACGAAATGTATTTTTTTCGGTTAGGTTCAGAATGATTTTGGCGAAATTACTGCATACACAAATTTTCGCTTGTCTTATATGTGAAGATGAGCGTTGCTGTTTAAGCCAAGATGGCAAGTTCTGCCTATTCGGCACGATATATATATGTATATGTATATATATATATATATATATATATATATATATATATATATAATCAATAACAACACTGCGCTAGCCAAGGATTCGAACCCATGTTGTACTGGCCTGCCTCATGGTAAGCGAGAACCACATGACGCTTTAAACCACAGGACCACCCAACCCTACAAGAATAGCGCAGCCAGCACACATCTAGCTGTTGGGCCGCCATCCGAGGGCATACGGAGGTGTGGGAGCTTCTAAGCTAATTTCATTCTCATCCCTGTTTGGTGTACTAGCCTCACGAGCAGTATTTATATATTACTGTAACCACGAACGAGTGGTGTTGATCAATAACAACACTGCGCTAGCCAAGGATTCGAACCCATGTTGTACTGGGCTTCCTCATAGTAAGCGAGAACCACATGACGCTTTAACCACAGGACCACCCAACCCTACAAGAATGGTGCAGCCAGCTCATAGCTGGCTGTTGGGCCACCATCCGAGGGCATGCGGAGGTGTGGGAGCTTCTAAGGTAATTTCATTCTAGCTAGCTGTGCGCTGGCTGCTGCACCATTCTTGTAGGGTTGGGTGGTCCTGTGGTTTAAAGCGTCATATGGTTCTCGCTTACCATGAGGCAGGCCAGTACAACATGGGTTCGAATCCTTGGCTAGCGCAGTGTTGTTACTGATCAATACCACTCGTTCGTGGTTACAATAATATAAATATATATATATATATATATGTAATGTGCCTAATAAGTCGAATATGCCGAACTACCTTAAACTTTGGGCTTTTCTAAAAAAAAAAAAAGGATATTAATGCTGTATATTGCTTATGTCATTAATATCGAATCATTTTATTTTTTGTAACTTTTATGTTTAAGATCCGAGTTGTCACATATACTCAAGTTATACGCTGTGTTAGTCGTTCTTGGAACCATCCAAACTTATCTCAAGACTTTTAACATGAAGTTATTACTCAATCAGAAACTCCTTAGTCACACGTTTGTTTGTTACTCTAATGCTGAATTTCTCATTCCTGGAGTCGCATTGTCTTCGTGAGGAGTAACGTTTTATTTATTTTCCAGTCTTTACATGCTCTAACTAAATTCGTGCCCACATTATACTATAACTTTTCCTATAATTACAATAATTGTACATATCAATTATTTGACTAGTAATACAGACTTTTACGTCTGTGATAATTCAAAGTATTAGGTGACTTCCAGGTTTCTGTAGCTGGAAGTTGGAGAGAAAAATCGCAGGAAGTAATCAGTGTCTGGTCTTTCCTTCATTAAGGGAAATGCGAAATATTAACGGCAAAGAAAAAGTCCATCAAGTTTTCTCTTTCTAATTTTATCTTCTAAAGACAACTTAAACTCATGCTCATCATAATCCTTTATTACTTTAAGGTAAATACGACTCAGCTATTAAAAAACTGCAGTCACTCAAACCTATCACAGTCCAGCTCTCATATTTTCCCCCTCAACGCAGTGTTTGTCAGGTTGTCATTGATTTCACATCTGGAGCCGAGTGTGAAGGTCTTGCTTTTTCCTCGTGCACAGGTAACGTGGATCAGGAAGCAGGATGTGCACGTGTTGACGGTGGGACTCTTCACCTACACCACCGACGATAGGTTCACAGCACTTCACTCTGAGGGATCCGACGACTGGACGCTCCGTATAGCCTCTGCTCAGATATCGGATTCTGGCACCTACGAATGTCAGATCTCCACCGAGCCGAAGATGTCCAGGGCATTCAAACTCCAGGTTGTTGGTAAGCTCCATGCTTTGTTCAGAGACATCATGTCCTGGTATCAGTACAATATAATTTTCCACCAAATTTAAGCAATTCTATTTACATATGTCAGTTTAATTACAGGATAATTGCAAACAATTATATTTTGTTCGTGTCATGTGTACTAAATTTCATTTATACCCCATTTAACCTTGTTTATTAATAGATGATTCGAATATTTCAAACATTTACGAAGACCTGTTACTCAGATTGTTTTTCGTTTAAATATTTTGTTAAACACTCTATTTATATTTATAATTATTATTTAAATTACTTTAGTTTTCACTAATGTAAGAAATTATTTTCTGATATCTTGGACTACACTAGTTGGTGTTTGTAGATTTTTTTTTTACTTTTTTATTGAACACTTTATATATAAAACTTTATTCTATATACATTGCTCACACACACAAATGTCCATAAAATTCTTTTTTAAAAATAATTACAGCAATGTTGTAAAAGTTACGAAACTGCATACGACAGCATAATTATTGTTGTACAAAGTTCCTTGTCAGACGGACTGGGTGTGATGGCTCCATCAAGTGCCCCCTACTCTTCACTAGTCCCACGCTTTTAATCTATTCTCGTGGGGAAACAACTAGCTTCTGCTCCTCAGAATCGATCATAACCAGTTCTCTTGTGTTTTTGTTGTGATTGGCCCATTTTTGTCCCAGGCCACATTATAAGCATTCATGTTGAAAATTGGGTGGTGCAGTGGAAACACGAAAAATTTTAAGTTTCCAATTGCAGGGCTTTAAGGTTACATGAACAAATGTTACATTGCACTCAACCTGACTTAAGAAATCGTAATGACACGATTGCAAATAAACCATACCCCCGGCCGGGGGTATGGTTTATTTGCCGTCAACATGACTCATGTTGACGGCAGTGAAGGGACTTGAGCTAGAGTTCGTCACGGCCACGCTAGCTGGAGATTCGTCTGTAAAAACTTGCATTTGTGGTCACCATGTGGCATAAGTTTCTAGTGCATTTAAATGTCATCCAGCTGGATGAAGCATTCACAAGCTATCTCACAAAAAAATAATATGTAAATTTATTTTATGTAATAATGGCAAACTGGTACACATACAGCTTAAACCACATCGGACCTTTAAGTAAAATATAACAACTTAAAATTTTAAAGCCACTGAGAGGAGTCTTCTAGTTATCTCACAAAGATAGTATCCCAAATTACAGACCGGTTAAAGTTTGAAGTCGCTCAGTACTTGCATTCTCATGTTATCAGCCAACTGACTGATGCATTCTCAAATTACTCCAAGAAAATCAGTTTTTCAGTTATCTTAGTTGCAATAGTATTAACAGTTTTATGGCCACACAGCCCAAAATCAGTCAAAACATTTCTTTAAATAAGATTTATTATCAGTTACGTCTGAAGCCAATCCTGGGGCCTTCTTCAGTTATTCAACAGCCAGCAATTTTTATAATAATATTGTTAATTAAAATTTAGACAACTCAAATGTTCTTCCGTTACTGCTCTGAAGCGAATGATTCCAAATTTATTACCTTCGTTATTAAATTAGAAAATTTACTTTTTCACAGAATAAGTCCAAAAGATATCATTATTTTTTTAATATGCATTAGTCAGTTAACTTCGAACCCTTTCTAAAGACTAACGATCAATTACTTAGACCTCGTTGGTCACTCAGTACTCATAACAGTAAACAATACAACACACATGCCATGTAAACAAAGAAAAAAATGATTAACAAACACTACAAGCTGAGAACATGAACGCTCAATATTAATTTTATCATAGCAAGTTTAAATATCCAACATCATTTTAAAATTACATTAAATTATTAATGTCGAAAGTCTCCGCTAAAAGTTCCCCGATATCCCTGCAGGCGGCAACCCGGAAATTATTTAAAGCATGTTGAAGACGGGAAGGTCTAGGCCAACTGTTTAAATGTGTAGTAAAGTTAGTGGTACGTCAGGAGCTACACAGGGAAGAGCAGGAGGGTCTGGAATTGGTGGCTGTGTGAGATGTGTGTCTTAATCACCAGAGATTCCTTTCAAAGTGAGAGTTCCTGTTGAAATGGTTAGGGCCAAGTACTCAAGGCTCGCCGAGCCCTGTAAAGCTTGTTGCCAGAGTGTAGGGCTCCTCGTGATCGCTACTTTCCTACGATATTGCCCAAGAAGTCATTGTAAGGAAAAAGTTCTGGTATCCACCTGTTCATTTTTCAGTATACCAACATAGCTCACACACAAACAGAACCCCATAACCTTGTGCTATGTACGGATTCCAGCTAACCACTACTCTATCTTCTAAACCACAGGATGGACTGAGAACCTGGATGCACAGTGAACCGAGAACCAACTAAGCCAGCTATCAGAAAAGAGCAGCGAGGATTGTGTGGAGCTCAATTGTGAGCACATAGGACTCTTTAGATAGCAGTTCTCACCAATAATCACAGCAAAGCCGATACCACCCTCGTTTCTCGGCTCATCAAAAAAGACTTATCCTTGAAGCATAATCCGAATAATGACCCAAGAAGTTTCCCAAAACATCACCAGGTTTCAGCACTAAAAGGTACCCCAAAGACCATCAAAAACACATCAACACATCGACGCTACATTCCAGAAGAGGGCCCCACTTTCGAATGACAAACAGCACAAGAAGATTCACACAACGAGCTAAGGGCTCCCTTTCTCTCTCCCAAAAAGACTGCAGCATAAGCTTGGTTGTCAGGAATATGCCGAACTTGAAACAAGTAGCGCAGACCGAGTTGTCTACAGCAGAGATCCAAGAAAAAATCACCAGACTCAACATGGAGATTATCAACTGGAAATGTATTGAATTCCCCTCTGCAGACTAGATCCCTAGGGATGAACAGGATTCAAGGACGCTCAAGTTATTTCAGGAGATCAAATCTGAAAAGAATTTAAAAGTAAAAATTTATAAAGCTGCTGCTCTGCACTTTATTATAAAATTCAACCTTTTATTTAGTATGATACACTAATGTAGAAAGTTTGAAGCCGATCGAACGGAAGCCAATATCACGAGGTTCCCATTGGGATAAGCAGGCGCAATTTTTATACGCAAGCATAGAGAATGTAAAACTGATTGGATGAGGCGCTGTCAATTTATAAATGGAAACCTTGGAGAAAGAAAACTGTTTTCGAGAGTATTACCGCCTTCATAAAGACGAAAGAAAATGTGATTTTTTAAAGATTCAAAAACTCTTGAAACTTACAAACATGAGTTTTTAGTAAGGAAAAAGAAATTCTTCCCTTCTCGATTGCAAGGAAACAGTATACAATGGATTATCTCTTTTGAGAACAGTAGAAATCTCTAAGAAATGTGCCAGCACTCAATTGCAAACCCTCAATAAGACATACTACAGTAAGAATATATAAAGATCTAAGATATAGCTAACATTAATTATTCCTTAGGCATTAATTGATAATAATGAATGTTATAATTATTACATATTCTGCCATTCAATATGCAAAAACTGTCCACTAGAAAATGATCTAGGACACGCCAAGAAGCTAATATTACTCGTTGGAACAAGACATGTGTATGTCTCGCGACGGTCGCGATTACCTCACATTAAAATTGGAATAAACTTCGTGCACATTCGGTGCTTAAGTGTGATAACATATCCCTCGTGAATCAGTTTGACGTGTAATTATAAGCGACTCTCTGCATCGTGACCTGTGGAAAGATTATCCACAGGCCCTGAAACCGGCCTTGCCCAAACAAATCCGTGACGCTTGACCATAAGAGAGTAGCATGTGGCAGCCGGCAGGAAGCATCAGTTATCAGAAAATATTGTAGGTCGGTGGTTTCACGAAATCAAAATGATTAATCTATCAGAATTATTCACACGTGTCAATAGTATGTTAGTGGTTAGTGTTCTCATTAATAAGGAACTGTAAGTGCTGCATCAGATCCAGTGACAATTTGAACAGCACTCTACCACCAGTACTAAACGAAAAATTCACACCTGTTCTCAAGACATAATCAGTCAGGTATCCGTCCCAGGCACAATGCTCCCGAACATGAGTGAATGGGGTGCAAGTTTTGTTTGTTAATCTGTTATTAGCTCTAACATGTGTTGCTACATTGTAATAGAGAGAGGCAGCATGTATTGCCAATGTTTTTCTAGAGAACTCATGTAGAGGATGACTTCAAGCAAGAGAACATTGCACAAAATAGATATGTACATAATGCACCGATGTACTGGGTAGGTGAAATTAAGATAATTAAGAACATTAAATCTATCCCGTTGGAATACAATATAAATGTCAAGGTTGCAATGATATAAAATTAGTAATTACCGTTAATGTATTACACAGTGCTAGCCATAAGTAATGGGCATAAAATTCTTAATAAATTCTTCTCGTTTTTCATATATCAGTTATAATCTTTTTCAAATATCTACAATTCAGTACGAAAAAAAAACGGACTTTATTTAGAAACTGAAATCTGAATAGATTTCCTGAGTTTCCAGACAAGAACAGCTGTAGAATTAAAGTAAAAAATTTCCAAATTAGCACTTATACAGTCTAATAATAGTCTAAAGATACAAAATGTATGATACATCAACGTGAAATATCATTTTCCAATTTGCAGCATGCCTTCAAAAATTAACAAATAGGTACTTAAAAAACACATCATAAATTTAACATTTAGGGTTTGAAGCTTTTCATAAAAAAACATACACTCCTGTTACTGCACAGAAACTAATTCGAGTAATCATAACCTGCACTTCTCCAAATAAATGGGATCGTCCATGTAAGAAAAACATATCTCTGAAAGTTTGAATGAAATTGCTAGTTATTTCTCAGGATCCAGCAATTACAATTATACGGCAATTTATAAAATCATTGAATTTAATTGCTTATGTTGATATTATAATCTTAAATTATCCTATAATTTACTTTACTAATGCTAAATACTATGTGACAATTCAGATTAGAGATTCAAGGAATATAATTGAATCTTGTTTCATAAAAAGCAGTTCTGAAAATAGTATGAACATTTCCTTTGGTTTATATAAATTATATTCATTTATAATTAATAACATTTGAAAAGAATTTAATAATATATTGGACAAATAATACATTTTAATTCCTGGGTAGAGTACTTGGTCTGGTCAAATATTTTGTTAGTGGGATGTTGTGAAGGACCTGTGTAGTTGGGCCAACTGGCCTGCTGCAGTGTTTCTCCTCTCTTATGAGTCTGGTGTCGTCGCACGTCAGGTGTTGCTTTGTTGTGGGATGTGATAGTGAGTTGTAGTCTCGGCCCTTAATATGCCTTCCTTTGATGTATTGTTTTTATAGTTCCTTGATAATGTGAGAAGTCACGACAGCTCTTGGAATTTCACTATCCTTTCACAGTGGTTGTTTTGCATGCATGCATATATAATATACATTATATATATATATATATATATATATATATATATATATATATATATATATATATATATATATATATATCGTGCCGAATAGGCAGAATTTGCGATCTTGGCTTAAATAGCAACGCTCATCTTGCCATATAGGACAAGTGAAAATTTGTGTATGCAATAATTTCGCCAAAATTATTCTGAACCTAACGAAAAAAATATATTTCACTGTGTTTGTTTAGTATTAAATTATTGTAAACAAATCTAAAATATATATAGTTGGGTTAGGATAAAATAAATTGTTCTTGTTATAATAAGGTTAGGTAAGTTTTCTAAGATTCTTATGGAGCAAAATTATAAATTTTTACATTAACATTAATGAAAAGCATATATCTTTAAACGTATAAGAGAAAATTTTAGAGAGGACTTAATTTTAAGTGAGTTCTTGCTAATTGACCAGTTTTACATATTCGGCACGACATATATATATATATATATATATATATATATATATATATATATATATATATATATATATATTATATATATATATGTATATATATATATTTTGTGCCGAATATGTAAAACTGGTCAATTAGCAAGAACTCACTTAAAATTAAGTCCTTTCTAAAATTTTCTCTTATACGATTAAAGATATATCTTTTTCATTAATGTTAATATATATATATATATATATATATATATATATATATATATATATATATATATATATATATATATATATATATATATATATATATATATATATATATGTCGTGCCGAATAGGCAGAACTTGCGATCTTGGCTTAAATAGCAACGCTTATGTTGCCATATAGGACAAGTGAAAATTTGTGTATGCAGTAATTTCGCCAAAGTCATTCTGAACCTAACGAAAAAAATATACTTCATTGTGTTTGTTTAGTATTAAATTATTGTAAACGTATTTAAAATATATTTAGTTGGATTAGGCTAAAATAAATTATGCTTGCTATAATAAGGTTAAGTAAGTTTTCTAAGATTCTTCTGATGCAAAATTATAAATTTTTACATCAACATTAATGAAAAAAATATATCTTTAAACGTATAAGAGAAAATTTTAGAAAGAACTTAATTTTAAATGAATTCTTGCTAATTGACCAGTTTTACATATTCGGCACGACAAATATATATATATATATATATATATATATATATATATATATATATATATATATATATATATATATAGATATATATATATATATATATATATTAACATTAATGAAAAAAATATATCTTTAAACGTCCGTCTCCCACAGAGGCACGGTGACCCAAAGAGAGAGAAAATCCCTAAAAAGAAAATACTTTCATCATTCAACACTTTCACCTCACTCACACATAATCACTGGTTTTGCAGAGGTGCCCAGAATAGAACAGTTTAGAAGTATATACGTATAAAAATACACAATATATCTCTCCAAGCTGCCAATATCCCAAACCCCACCTTTAGAGTGCAGGCATATACTTCCCATTTCCAGGACTCAAGTCCGGTTTTATAAAATAACCGATTTCCCTGAATCCCTTCACTAAATATTACCCTGCTCACACTCTAACATATCGTCAGGTCCCAAATACCATTTGTTTCCATTCACTCCTATCTAACACGCTCACGCACGCTTGCTTGAAGTCCAAGCCCCTCGCCCACAACACCTCCTTTACCCTCTCCCTCCAACCTTTTCGAGGACGACTCCTACCCCTCCCAGGATATACAGCTTCTTCTCATTCATAACATCCACAAACATCTCTTTCTTATCAATGGCACAACATCCACGCACATTCAAACTTCCCACTTTGACAATTTTCTTATTCTTTTTAGTAATTTTTACAGAAAAACGGGTTACTAGCCCATTGTTCACGGCATTTTAGTTGACTTTTACAACACGCATGGCTTACGGAGGAAAGATTCATATTCCTCTTCCCCATGGATATAAAAGGAAAAGTAATTAGAACAAAAACTATTAAGATAAAATCAAAGAAAACTCAGATGAGTATGTATAAATAAACGTGTACATGCATGTTTAGTGTGACCTAAGTGTAAGTAGAAGTAGCAAGACGTACCTGTAATCTTGCATATATATATATATATATATATATATATATATATATATATATATATATATATATATATATATATATATATATCGTGCCGAATATGTAAAACTCGTCAATTAGCAAGAACTCATTTAAAATTAAGTCCTTTCTAAAATTTTCTCTTATACATTTAAAGATATATTTTTTTCATTAATGATAATGTAAAAAATTTTAATTTTGCACCAAAAGAATTTGAGAAAACTTACCTAACCTTATTATAACAAGAACAATTTATTTTCGCCTAACCTAACTAAATATATTTTAGATTTGTTTACAATAATTTAATACTAAACAAACACAGTGAAAATTTTTTTTTTCGTTAGGTTCAGAATGATTTTGCCGAAATTATTGCATACACAAATTTTTACTTGTCCTATATGGCAAGATGAACGTTGCTATTTAAGCCAAGATCGCAAGTTCTGCCTATTCGGCACGACATATATATATATATATATATATATATATATATATATATATATATATATATATATATATATATATATATATATATATATATATGTAAAGTTAAAGGACACAAATAAAACTAATTTTTATTGTGGCAACGTTTCGCTCTCCAGGAGCTTTATCAAGCCATTACAAACAATACATGGACACAGAGGGTATATAAAGGCTCAGATTGAGGGGCAATACTAGTGAGGTACCATTTCGATGTTCACTAGTGGTAGTAGTAGTAGTAGTAGTAGTAGTGACGAAAGTAATACAATATGGTAGAGCAATTAATTCGTACATGAGTAAAAGGATATAAACGCTATTACTTGGGTAACATAAAAATAGGTTGGGCAAATATAGACTGGAAAGAGGCAGCTTGTTTCAGTGTTCACTCTCTGTAATGTGCTTTGTCTAGTATAACAGGAGAGACTATGTGATGGCAGGGTTTACTGTTTTCAGGAGGATTCTTGCTAAGACTTCGGAGATTGTGAAACTGCCGTTGTTTTGTTTAATTGTATTTGAAACAGCGATCAGTGCTGATTCGAGGCACTTGCGTCTGCGGAAATTAGTTTCTTTGATCACTAACTGGGTGTCTCTGAATTTCATGAGATGATTGGTGGAATTTCGGTGTTGTACACAGGCGTTGTTCAAGTTATCGTTCCTACATGCGTAAATGTAAGGCAGCCGGGATTGATGGGATAAAGATAGAAATGTTAAAAGCAGGTGGGGATATAGTTTTGGAGTGGTTGGTGCAATTATTTAATAAATGTATGGAAGAGGGTAAGGTACCTAGGGATTGGCAGAGAGCATGCATAGTTCCTTTGTATAAAGGCAAAGGGGATAAAAGAGAGTGGAAAAATTATAGGGGGATAAGTCTGTTGAGTATACCTGGCAAAGTGTATGGTAGAGTTATTATTGAAAGAATTAAGAGTAAGACGGAGAATAGGATAGCAGATGAACAAGGAGGCTTTAGGAAAGGTAGGGGGTGTGTGGACCAGGTGTTTACAGTGAAACATATAGGTGAACAGTATTTAGATAAAGCTAAAGAGGTCTTTGTGGCATTTATGGATTTGGAAAAGGCGTATGACAGGGTGGATAGGGGGGCAATGTGGCAGATGTTGCAGGTGTATGGTGTAGGAGGTAGGTTACTGAAAGCAGTGAATAGTTTTTACGAGGATAGTGAGGCTCAAGTTAGAGTATGTAGGAAAGTGGGAAACTATTTCCCAGTAAAAGTAGGCCTTAGACAAGGATGTGTGATGTCACCGTGGTTGTTTAATATATTTATAGATGGGGTTGTAAGAGAAGTAAATGCGAGGGTCTTGGCAAGAGGCGTGGAGTTCAAAGATAAAGAATCACACATAAAGTGGGAGTTGTCACAGATGCTCTTTGCTGATGACACTGTGCTCTTGGGAGATTCTGAAGAGAAGTTGCAGAGATTGGTGGATGAATTTGGTAGGGTGTGCAAAAGAAGAAAATTTAAAGTGAATACAGGAAAGAGTAAGGTTATGAGGATAACAAAAAGATTAGGTGATGAAAGATTGGATATCAGATTGGAGGGAGAGAGTATGGAGGAGGTGAATGTATTCAGATATTTGGGAGTGGACGTGTCAGCGGATGGGTCTATGAAAGATGAGGTGAATCATAGAATTGATGAGGGGAAAAGGGTGAGTGGTGCACTTAGGAGTCTGTGGAGACAAAGAACTTTGTCCTTGGAGGCAAAGAGGGGAATGTATGAGAGTATAGTTTTACCAACGCTCTTATATGGGTGTGAAGCATGGGTGATGAATGTTGCAGCGAGGAGAAGGCTGGAGGCAGTGGAGATGTCATGTCTGAGAGCAATGTGTGGTGTGAATATAATGCAGAGAATTCGTAGTTTGGAAGTTAGGAGGAGGTGCGGGATTACCAAAACTGTTGTCCAGAGGGTTGAGGAAGGGTTGTTGAGGTGGTTCGGACATGTGGAGAGAATGGAGCGAAACAGAATAACTTCAAGAGTGTATCAGTCTGAATTGGAAGGAAGGCAGGGTAGGGGTCGGCCTAGGAAAGGTTGGAGGGAGGGGGTAAAGGAGGTTTTGTGTGCGAGGGGCTTGGACTTCCAGCAGGCATGCATGAGCATGTTTGATAGGAGTGAATGGAGACAAATGGTTTTTAATACTTGACGTGCTGTTGGAGTGTGAGCAAAGTAACATTTATGAAGGGGTTCAGGGAAACCGGCAGGCCGGACTTGAGTCCTGGAGATGGGAAGTACAGTGCCTGCACTCTGAAGGAGGGGTGTTAATGTTGCAGTTTAAAAACTGTAGTGTAAAGCACCCTTCTCGCAAGACAGTGATGGAGTGAATGATGGTGAAAGTTTTTCTTTTTCTGGCCACCCTGCCTTGGTGGGAATCGGTCAGTGAGATAAAAAAAAATTATATATATATATATATATATATATATATATATATATATATATATATATATATATATATATATATATATATATATATATATATATATATAGGTAGTAGGTTGGTAGACAGCAACCACCCAGGGAAGTGCTATTGTCCTGCTAGATGACTGTGAAACAGAAACCTGGAACTGTTTTACATGATGGTAGGATTGCTGGTGTCTTTTTCTGTCTCATAAACATGCTGGAAAACAGGTATATCCTGCTACTTCTAATTACACTGAGGTCACACTACACAGGCACGCACATGCATATATATATACATACACACATGTAGGTTTTTTGTTTTTTTTATAAATAGCTCTTGTTCTTTTTTATTTCCTCTATTCTCCATGGGGAATTGGAAAACACTCTTTCCTCCGTAAGCCATGCGTGTCGTATGATGCGACTAAAATACCGGGAGCAATGGGCTAGTAACCCCTTTTCCTGTAAACATTTACTAAAAAAATAAGAAGAAAAACTTTATAAAACTGGAATGCTTGAATGTGCGTGAATGTAGTGCGGATGACAAGAAAGAGATGATTGCTGATGTTTTGAATGAAAACAAGTTGGATGTCCTGGCCCTAAATGAAAAAAGCTAAGTGGGTAGGGAGAGTTAGAGCTAAGGAAGATTTAGCAATAATGTTGAAGGATCAGTTATGGAAGGAGAAGAGGGAATGCAAATGTGAAAATTCAAGGATTATGTGGATTTAAATAAGGGTTGGATGCGAAAAGTGGGTCATAATATGGGTGTATGCACCTGGAGAAGAGTGTAGTGTAGAGGAGAGAGAGAGATTTTGGGTGATGTTAAGTGAATGTATAGGAACCTTTGAACCAAGTGAGAGAGTAATTGTGGTAGGGGACCTAAATGCTCAAGTAGGAGAAATATTTAGAGAGGGTGTCGTAGGTAAGTTTGGGGTTTCAGGTGTAAATGATAATGGGAGCCCTTTGACTGAACTTCGTATAGAAAGAGATTTAGTTATAGGCAATACACTTTTTAAGAAAAAGAGGATAAATAAGTATACAAGATATGATGTAGTGCGTAATGACAGAAATTTGTTGGACTATGTATTGGTAGATAAAACACTGTTGAGTATACTTCAGGATGCACATGTTTATAGAGGGGCCACAGATATATCAGGTCACCTTTTAGTTGTAGCTACAGTGAGAATAAAAGGTAGATGGGATACAAGGAAAATAGAAGCATCAAGTAAGAGAGAGGTGAAGGTTTATAAACTAAAAGAGGAAGCAGTTAGAGTAAGATATAAGCAACTATTGGAGGGTAGATGGGCTAATGAGAGTATAAGCAATGGGGTCGAAGATGTGTGGAATAGGTTTAAAAATGTAGTGTGAATGTTCAGCAGTTGTTTGTGGTTACAGGAAGGTGGGTGCGGGTGGGAAGAAGAGCGTTTGGTGGAATGATGTAAAGAGAGCAGCAAGGAAGAAAAAGTTAGCATATGAGAGGTTTTTACAAAGTAGAAGTGATGCAAGGAGGGAAGAATATATGGAGAGAAGAAGAGAAGTTAAGAGGGTGGTGAAGAAATGTAAAAAGAGAGCAAATGAGAGAGTGGGTGAGATGGTGTCAACAAATTTTGTTGAAAATAAGAAAAAGTTCTGGAGTGAGATTAACAATTTGAGGAAGCCTAGGGAACAAATGGATTTGTCAGTTAAAAATAGGAGAGAAGAGTTATTAAATGGAGGAGACATTCTGAGGAATTGTTAAATGTTGGAGATAGGGAAGCTGTGCTTTCGTGTAAAGGGCAAGGAGGAGTAACATCTTGTAGGAGTGATTAGCAGAGAGCGCATAGTTCCTTTGTATAAAGGCAAAGGAGATAAGTCTGTTGAGTATACCTGGTAAAGTGTATGGTAGAGTTATTATTGAGAGAATTAAGAGTAAGACGGAGAGTAGCATAGAAGATGAACAAGGAGGCTTTAGGAAAGGTAGCGGGTGTGTAGACCAAGCGTTTACAGTGAAACGTATAGGTGAACAGTATTTAGATAAGGCTAAAGAGGTTTTTGTTGCATTTATGGATTTGGAAAAGGCATATGACAGGGTGGGGAGAGGGAGGGGCAATGTGACAGATGTTGCAGGTGTATGGTATAGGAGGTTGGTTACTGAAAGCAGTGAAGAGTTTTTACGAGGATAGTGAGGCTCAGGATAGAGTATGTAGGAGAGAGGGAGATTATTTCCCATTAAAGGAAGCCTTAGACAAGGATGTGTGATTTCACCCTGGTTGTTCAATATATTTACAGATGGGGTTGTAAGAGAAGTTAATACGAGGGTCTTGGCAAGAGGTGTGGAGTTAAAAGATAAAGAATCAAACACAAAGTGGGAGTTGTCACAGTTGCTCTTTGCGTATGACACTGTGCTCTTGGGAGATTCTGAAGAGAAGTTGCAGAGGTTGGTGGATGAATTTGTTAGGGTATATAAAATACGAAAATTAAAAGTGAATATAGGAAAGAGTAAGGTCATGAGGATAACAAAAAAATTAGGTGACGAAAGATTGGATATCAGATTGGAGGGAGAGAGTACGGAGGAGGTGAATGTATTCAGATACATGGGAGTGGACGTGTCAGCAGATGGGTCTATGAAAGATGAGGTGAATCATAGAACTGATGAGGGGAAAAGGGTGAATGGTGCACTTTGGAGTCTGTGGAGACAAAGAACTTTGTCCTTGGAAGCCAAAAAGGGAATGTATGAGAGTATAGTTTTGCCAACGTTCTTATATGGGTGTGAAGCATGGGTGATGAATGTCGCAGTGACATGTCAGAGGGCAATGTGTGGTGTGAATATAAAGCAGAAAATTCGTAGTTTGGAAGTTAGGAGGAGGTGCAGGATTGCCAAAACTGTTGTCCAAAGGGCTGAGGAGCGTTGTTGAGGTGGTTCGGACATGGAACGAATGGAAAGAAACAGAATGACTTCGAGAGTGTATAAATATGTAGTGGAGGAAAGGCGAGGTAGGGGTCAGCCTACGAAATGTTGGAGGGAGGGGGTAAAGGAGGTGTGAGTGTGAGTGTGAGCAAAGTAACATTTATGAAGGGATTCAGGGAAATCGGCAGGCCGGACATGAGTCCTGGAGATGGGAAGTACAGAGGGGTGCTAATGTTGCAGTTTTATAAACTTTAGCGTAAAGCACCCCTCTGGCAAGACAGTAATGGAGTGAATGACGATGAAAGTTTTTCTTTTTCGGGCCACCCTACCTTGGTGGGAATCGCCTGATGTGTTAATAAAAAAAATAAAAAAATATTGTACCCACTGACTAGCCAAGGAGTCGAACCCATGCTGCTTTGGCATGCCTCATGTTAGGCGAAAACTCATGACGCCTTAATCTACAGGATCACACAATCCATAAGAGTAGCGCATTTATCAGAGCTGGATGTTATACTCGCTACCTCCTCAACCCTCTGGATAATACTTTTGGTAATCCCACACCTCCTCCTAATTTCTAAACTACGAATGCTCTGCATAATATTCACACCACACATTGCCCTCAGACACGACATCTCCATTGCCCCCAACCTTCTCCTTGTTGCAACATTCACCACCCATGCTTCGCACCCATATGAGTGTTGGTATAACTATATTCTCATACCTACCCCTCTTTGCTTCCATGGGCAAAGTTCTTCGTCTCCACAGACTCCCCAGTGCACCACTCACCTTCTCCTCGTCAATTTTATGATTCACCTCGTCTTTCATAGACCCATCTGCTGACACGTCCACTCCTAAATATCTGAATACATTCACCTCCTCCATACTCTCTCCCTCCAATCGTTACCTATTTTTTTGGTTATCCTCATCACTTTACTCTTTCCTGCATTCACTTTTAATTTTCTTCTTTTACATACCCTACCAAACTCATCCACCAAGCTCTGCAACTTCTCTTCGGAATCTCCCAAGAGCACAGTGTCATCAGCAAAGAGCAACTGAGACAACTCCCATTTTGTGTTTGATTGTTTATCTTTTAACTCCACACCTCTTGCCAAGATCCTCGCATTCGCTTCTCTTACAACCCCATCTGTAAATATATTGAACATCCACGGTGACATCACACATCCTTGTCTAAGTCCTACTTTTACTGGGAAATAATCTCCCTCTCTCCTGCATAATCAAACCTGTGCCTCACTATCCTCGTAGACACTTTTCATTGCTTTCAATAACCTATCTCCTATTCCATACATTTGCAACATCTGCCACATTGCCCCCTTATCCACCCTGTCATACGCCTTTTCCAAATCCGTAAATGCCACAAAAACCTCTTTAGCCTTATGTAAATATTGTTCACCTATATGTTTCACTGTAAACATTTGATCTACACATCCCGTACCCTTCCTATAGCCTCCTTGCTCATCTGTTATCCTACTCTCCGTCTTACCCTTAATTCTTTCAGTAGTAACTCTAGTATACACTTAACGAAGTATATTCAACAGGCTTATTCCCCAATAATTTTTGCACTCTCTTTGTCCCCTTTGTTTTTATACAAAGGAACTATGCACGTTCTCTGCCAGTCCCTAGGTACCTTACCCTCTTCCATACATTTATTAAATAAAAACACCAACCATTCCTAAACTATATCCCAATGTGCTTTTAATATTTCTATCTTTATCCCATCAATCCCAGCAGCTTTTCCCCCTTTCATTCTACCCACTGCCCACTCACTTTCCCCTCACTCACAAATGGTTCTTCCTCACTCCTATACACGAAATTACAGCTTCCCTATCTTCATCAGCATTTAACAGTTCCTCAGTATATTCCCTCCATCTTCCCAATACCTCTAACTCTCCATTTAATAACTCTCCTCTCCTATTTTCAACTGACAAATCCATTTGTTCCCTAGGCTTCCTCAACTTATTAATCTCACCCCAAAACTTTTTCTTATTTTCAACAAAATTTGTTGATAACATATCACCCACTCTCTCATTTGCTTTCCGTTTACATTGCTTCTCCACTCTCTTAACCTCTCTTTTCCTCTCCATATATTCCTCCCTCCTTGCATCACTTCTACTTTGTAAAAACCTCTCATATGCTAACTTTTTTTTCTCTTACTTCTCTCTTTACATCATCATTCCACCAATCAATCTTCTTCTCTCCCGCACCCACTTTCCAGTAACCGCAAATTTCTGCTGAACACTCCAACACTACATTCTTGAACCTATCCCATTCATCTTCAACCCCAGTGCCTATACTCTCATTAGCCCATCAATCCTCCAATAGTTGTTTATATCTTCCTCTAACTGCCACCTCCTTTAACTTATAAACCTTCACCTTTCTCTTACCTGCTGCTTCCATTTTCCTTGTATCCCTTCTACCTTTTACTCTCACTGTAGCTGCAACTAAAAAGTGATATGATATATCTGTGGCCTGTCTATGAATATATACATCTTGAATTCTACCCAACAGTCTTTTATCTACCAGTATATAGTCTAACAAACTAGTGTCATTAAGCCTTACATCATATCTTGTATACTTATTTATCTTCTTTTTTATTAAAATATTTATTACCTATAATCAAACCCCTTTTGATACAAAGTTCAGTCAAAGGGCCCCCATTATCATTTACACCTGGTGCCCCAAACTTACCTACCACACCCTTTAGGTCCCCTACCACAATTACTCTCTCACTTGGTGCAAAAAGTTCCTAGACACTCACTCAACATCTCCCCCCCCCCAATTTTCTCTCTCTCTCTCTCTCTCTCTCTCTCTCTCTCTCCTGTGTCCTCCAGGTGCATACACCCTTATTATGACCCACTTTTCACATCCAACCCTTATTTTAAGCCACACAATCCTTGAATTTATACATTTATATTCTCTCTTTTTCTTCCATAACTGATCCTTCAACATTATTGCTACCCCTTCCTTAGCTCTTACTCTCTCAGATACTCCTGATTTAATCCCATTTATTTCTCCCTGATACTCACCTACCCCTTTCTGCTTTGCTTTCCTTAGAGCCAGGGCATTCAACTTCTTTGCATTCATAGCATTAGCAATCATCTCTTTCTTATCTGCACAACATCCACGCACATTCAGTCATCCCAGTTTTATAAAGTTTTTCTTCTCTGTTTTAATATTTTCTACAGGAGAAGGGGTTATTAGCCTATTGCTCCCGGCATTTTGTTCGCCTCATACGACACACATGGCTTACGGAGGAAAGATTCTTTTCCACTTCTCATGGAAAGAGGAAATAAAGAAGAACTATTAAGGAAAAAAGAAGAAAAACCTAGATGTGTGTATGTACTTACATGCATGTGCCTGCCTGTGTAGTGTGACCTAAGTGGAAGCAGAAGTAGCAAGATATATCTGTTATCCAGCGTGTTTATGAGACAAGGAAAAGAACAGCAATCATGTATCAAGTCTCATGTAAAACAATTACAGGTTTCTGTTTTACACTCACTTAGCAGGACGGTAGTACCTCCCTGGGTGGTTGCTGTCTACCAACCTAATGTCACAGGGCGGTAGTACCTCCCTGGGTGGTTGCTGTCTACCAACCTAATGCAACAGGACGGTAGTACCTCCCTGGGTGGTTGCTGTCTACCAACCTAATGCAACAGGACGGTAGTACCTCCCTGGGTGGTTGCTGTCTACCAACCTAATGCCACAGGGCGGTAGTACCTCCCTGGGTGGTTCCTGTCTACCAACCTAATGCCACAGGGCGGTAGTACCTCCCTGGGTGGTTCCTGTCTACCAACCTAATGCCACAGGGCGGTAGTACCTCCCTGGGTGGTTGCTGTCTACCAGCCTATTACCTATACACTAAATATGTATAAGGATTTAATAAAATATCCACCAGTTTAATTACAAACTTTCCTCCAGTTGTATGCACATACATTGTTTCAGGGGATCGCTGAAATCATTAACCTGCACAATCATGCATAAATTTAAATTCATCAGCTCAATCAAACCTGATCAACAATACCAACAAGTCTACTATAGTCAGCATAAATTAGTCCAAAGTATCAGTTTAATGCTTAACCCTCTCACTACAAAGATTTTTATACATACACGATGTGCACGTACACCATGCTA